>NC_057801.1:34741297-34747526 GCF_018294505.1 Triticum aestivum | reverse complement strand
GCGGTGCGGGAGTGCCGCCGGCAGCGGCCCGTGGGCGGCAGAAGCAGGCAGCAAGGGCGGTGGCGGCATGGTGGTTCGAATTTAGAAGATGAACAATTTTTATTATTTTGGATGTTCGTTGTACTGTGATGATTGAAGATGATAGACTAAAAAATTTCTTGAAAAAGAAGTAAGCACAAAGGTGACACAATTATTTTGGTACGAAGGGAGCAAAGGAAAAAAGATTCTCCTTTCCTATCTTGTGCGCGTAAGAAAAAAAAAATTCAAGTCCATGCGTGTGCACGTCGGTAACTCGATCGTTTCCTGCTTTGACGGCGTGTTAAGCGACTTGAACGTGTACGTCCCGCTGCACATCCCGCATGAAGTCGTGACTGAGATCCTACTCGAGCTGCCCGTCACCACACTTTTACGGCTGAAAAGCGTTTGTAAGGCCTGGCACCGGACCATCTCCGAGAACTCGTCCTTCCATGACGCGCACCTCCACCGGCACAGGACCGATCTGAGATTACTCATTGCCCCACGGATCTGTACCAAAGTTGCCGGGAACAATTTCCATGGCGGCGACAACGCGTACACGGTCGCCATGGCCGGCCTCTACCTGTGGGAGGAGGATCACCCGTATCACACAGCGACAGCGCTTGTGCACCCCATGCCCTTCCGCTCTTACCCCGTGCAATCGTATCCCTGCCTCGTCCACTGCGATGGTCTGGTGCTCGTGGGCACCGAGTCGGCAGGGTGGGTGCTCAACCCCGCCACGCGCCGTATGCTGACGCTACACTGCTCTTTTGGCAAAAACGGCATGTTCGGCATCGGGCGCGACCCTCGCTCGAAGGCCTACAAGGTCGTTCGCTTTTTCCATAGACCCAAGCCTGACTCCACACCGGCACCCCATGTGGAGGTGTTCACCATCGGAAGCAACATTCCGTCCTGGCATGAGATGGTGGCACAGCCCCCGTGCCATGTCAAAACGCGACTGACGGCTACCTTCTTCAAAGGGTCCTTGATATGGATTATTGATCATTGCTACGGTGGCGCTCCCTTGGGTCTTCTCCGGTTAAGGTTGGATGACGAAACGTTCAACATTGTTCATCCCCCTCCTTGCTGGTCATCGCTCCACCATGAGCCATCCTCCATGTCAGTGCTGCGCCAGGAGCTGTGCGTGACAACAAGTGTAGGGCTAACCTACCAATCCCTAGACATGTGGATATGCATCAACTTGGATACACCACAATGGGAGAAGCGCCACAACATCCTCAGTGATTCGACCAGACCTCTTCGGCCCGTCGCTGTGTTGGGTGATGGGGTACTCGTGTGTCGACTCTCCGATAGGTATCTGTGCCATTGCACCTATCAACCCGGAGAAAATGTTGTGGTCAAGCACACAATTGGATTGAATGCCATTAGCTATTACAACATCGGCAAGATCACAGTTGTTCAATATCCCAGCCCAAGTACCTTCTACTTTGATGCAATTCCCTATGTTCCAAGCTTGGTTTCAATTTAGTTGACTCCGGCTTGGCTAACATTATGTGAGATAAAGACAGCACAATTAGGTGTGCACGCTTGCTCCGTTGGAAGTATTTATGTTTTACCTAGCATGGTCTATATTTCTGGTTTTGCACTGAATATTTGGCATTTTAATACAAGTTACTACATCAACTTCAAGTGTCTTTCCTGTTTGCACCCTTTGTTGTAGCTGACAATTAGAAGATGCAGATTCTTCTCTTTGTGCAAGCTGCACCATACTTTGTAGAATACCTTGGTTTGGAGTACTACTCTTTGTGCATGTTGCGTTAGGGATGAAAATGGAGTGGAAAGTCTCCGCTTTTCCGGAGGAAAAATGGAAATGGAGAGGAAATATGAAAATGGAAATGGAAATTTGCAAAACGGAAATGGAAATGGAATTTTTTTATGCGGAAACGGAAACAAAAACGGAATGATGTTTTCCGGTGGAACACACGTGGAAACGGAACTTTCCGTTTTCGTTAATATGGAATTTTCGTTTCTACTATAGGCCATGGCTGCTTTGTAGCCCAACTACCAAACAACACGCATTGACACAATGAGTATAATGAGAAAAATGTATCATTTGAGTGCCAACTTTTACTACCACACACATACGCAGCTAGACTCTATACGGAATTGTCATGTACTACTACAATACTACCCTGTGTTACCAACACAACCATATTATTTTGTTGCCATGTTAACAATTCCATCCATTTGTTTGTTTTTATCTATATTTCTCCATGATTCAAGAGGGCTTTAAGTTCCGGTTAACACACAGTTTTGTTTCCGTGTCCGCTCTGTATTCGCTCCGTGTTTGTTTCCGGTAGTATCTGTTTCCATATTCATTTCCGGGGTTTCTGCATTCGTTTCTGCTTCTGCAAAAAATATGAAAACAAATATGGTAGCACCCAGTTCCGTCCGTTTCCGCATTGTTTTCATCCCTATGTTGCATCATATTTTACTTCTCCACAGTTAAGGCACATCTTTCTTCATGCATCTACCACCGTCTATGTTGCTGGTTGTAACTGTTACTGTTCTGCGACCCTTAAAATCTATGGATATCTTATTGCATTTTCTCTATTGCACGGTTTGCAATTATTATTTTTGGAAAAAGGAGGATAGACCCCCGGCCTGTGCATCTGGACGATGCATGCAGCCATTTTATTAATTATTCACAGAGGCCATACAAAGTAATACACCAGTCAGCCTGAAGCCACCATCGAGGCAACACCTGTTGCTACTCCTCTCCCATTGATGAAGATGTGTCGAATATCTGAGCCTAATACAAAGCGGACATCGCACCAAACCCTAACATCTAAAGCCGGATGCCCCAGCCCAGCCAATACTTGCACAACACGGCTTTCCCATCTTTCTTGACAAAGCATACCTCCGTAGCTGAGACAACATTTGATTTTTTTTCCAGTGACGCTTCTTGTCCACATATCTATCACAAGGTTTAGAAAAAGAAACGAAATTGTCAACGGGTTGAGTGGCACCATGTCAAGATTTTATTAAAGAGGTTTAGATCAAAAAAGCATGCTCTAATAGAGAGGGATTTCCAAAACAAGACGATTGCTAGGAAGCAACCACAATGATGCATGGCATCAAATACATGAAGTGGGAGGCCACCAGCCGATATTACCATACCATCACGAGGTTTTCATTATTTTAATGTAAAAATAACTAGCAAAAAATATACCCTCAAGCATACATGTACAATGACATCACAAGGCTATCTCATTCTAATCGGGAATTACTAATGGATACCACCAGTCGATACCCTTTCCTTAATAATGTTCCAGACTATAATGGGACTGCCATTAAGTTTCATTGCATTATCTTATTTTCGTCACAATACATATCAACTTCAGAATTGCTCACCTTAAGCACCCCTTCACAATGTATGCCACGGAGTATATTGATACAACGGGAATATAAAGGTAAGTACAATACATGCTCAATGATGATGGAGTAAGAGAACAAACAATGAGGGAAATTTTATACAAACTTTCTTACCTTTCTAAAAAGTACAACAGAATATATGAGCATCACTTTCTTGATATCTCACAATCATCTAGCTGGAGTGCTCGGACTTGATTGCAAGTATCTTCAAAACTGATCATGTTGTGATCCTTCCATGAGCATTCTAGACTAGATATTTGGCTGCACATATTCCAAGTATTAGCATACATAAATCACTACTGAGAAATTTCCAAGTATTAGCGTAGAGCATTCTGTTCTATATCAATATTATGTTCATGTTCCAAGTATTTTATGAGAAGGATGGGAACAGTCGGTCTTGTGGTATTGGTAGAGTACATCTATCAGAATGGGAACATGTTAACGTAATGTACAACCATACTGTACTAGGGAAACATGCATTTTAGATGATACAATGATACTGAAGTTGACCAAATATGACTAACAAGCCATTAAGACAGATGGTGAATCTTTACTGGAAAGAGACAGGATTTTCAGCACCCGGGTGCCCCCTACACCCTTTATGAACAGTAATTCAAAACAAATTCGAAAAAATCAAAACAATCTGAAACTTTGGGACATCAAAGTTCATCAAACTTTTGATGATCTTGCAAAGTTTTAGCTAAAAATAATATTCGAGGAGCCCTCACCTAAAAAAACAAAGTCATTGTTCAAAGTTTATGTACATATTTTAGCAGTGATTTTTTTTGGTTCTCCATGAAGTTATTTCTTGCTAAAACTTTGCAAGAACATCAAATCTTTGATCATCTTTGATCCCTGGCAGTTTTTGATTTTTTTTCAATTTTTTATGAAGTTACTGTTCATGAGGGTGTAGTGGCACCCGAGAGCTGTTACACCTTTCTCTTACTGGAATACTACTTCCAGTTCATTGAAAAAGTACAAACAAAATCAGAGAACATAATTTATGTTATAGGAATATGTACATCACACTGTACAGGATAGACATGTATCGAAGAAACAAGAAAAAATGGATAATTTTGTTACACCATGACATAGATGGGCTGCAGGTAGGCTCCAATAGCATTCTCCGCCTGCAACCCCGGCGGATAAACTTCTCTTTGAAGCCAAAAATCGTTGTCCTCCACCTGGCTTTACCTAGTATACAACACACACGATCCTAATACGTTTCAGGCTCATAAACTACACATGTTAGTATATTGCAAAGCTCAGATTTTGCGGGATTTTGCCACCAAATTAGTGCACCTACACTCTCATGATAATGCGCGAACACAAGAAACCGCAAAAAAAACACCAAACTGTACACCATGGCGAACTCTACAATTTTGAACCTACTTCCATGGCCATGTTCTTTGCCACAGCCGGCGATGAGGTGCAAGAGGCCAAAGTTGCGGATGCTTGTTTCGAATTATGAAATTTGTTTATGTTTTTTAAATTGTTTGTGTTCTCAGAAAGAAGAAGAATCTCAAAATTGTTCGTTATTTCGAGCCACTGCGGTGCCTAGCGGAGTTGCCGCCCACCTGCGCGACCAGCCACTTATGCGCCGCCCAACTGCACGTGCACCACCACCAACCACCGTGATTCCGATGCGATCCTTCCTAACGCTTTGTCTATGTTGCTGGGAGACTCCAATTACCGGCCCAGTTTCTCCTTCCCTGTTGGTTCCTTCCTCGCCGGCTCTGCTGCTGAGGTAGTCCTTCCCCGCCGGCTCCATCCTAGCCGCCGACGCCTACTACTGCTGCTGCCCCGGCCGCCAATGCCTACTGCTGCTGCTGCTTCGACCACTTGTAGCTGATACTCCTGCAAAATTGGTAAGGCTAATTTTGGAAACATTCAATCAGTAAATGGCATGATTCTTTTAATTTTGGAAACATTCAATCATTTTAATTAAGGAAACATTCAATTAGAAAATGGGATTTTGTTAAGTTCAGAAACATTTAATCATGTTAATTTTTGAAACATGCAACCATGTT
The DNA here is from genome assembly GCF_018294505.1 of Triticum aestivum. Taxonomy (NCBI): domain Eukaryota; kingdom Viridiplantae; phylum Streptophyta; class Magnoliopsida; order Poales; family Poaceae; genus Triticum; species Triticum aestivum. Next base: position 34,742,085 of record NC_057801.1, on the reverse strand, counting down.
AATTTCGAAAACATTCAACGAGACAAAATTTGGAAACTGGAATTACTGCGGCATGGATTATGGACTCTCACCTTTCTTTTGTGTGATTAATTTTTGTCAATAATTTTGTCGATCAACATGGTCTGAATAACTTGTATTGTATTGTTCCTAATTTTATTCACACATGATAAGTCAAGGTCATAAAAATTCCAGGATGTTCCTTCCTGCTCCACGATTAACAAAATTGTACACATGGACAATTAACAAGATTACTCCATGATGTGAACAATTAGACAGTCAATACACAGGGACAATTATCAGGATTACTCCATGATGTTCCTTACTGTTCCACAATCTGGAGATCAATTAATTAGACAGACAATACACAGGGACAATTAACAGCATTACTCCATGATGTGCCTTCTTCCTGTAATCGGCGAGGGATCAAGCCACCAGCAGAGCAACGGCGGCAAGCGTCACAAGAAGAAGTAGAAGATGATTAGATATGGTCGTTTATCCTAGTTAATTATGCATGTAATTGTTTACTATGGTGTGTGCAAATTTCATGTGTGTACTAGTCACTTATGTAATATAGGCTAATCGTATCGCAAACGGACTAAACTAGCCAAGCCGTCGGTAATGATTTCATCTATCGCTGACGATTGTATAGAAGCAATCGTTTGCCCGCAACACACATGGCTTATTTGCAACAATCGTCTGTGTTTCTCGTCTTCACACATCTCTCTCTCTCTCTCTCTCTCTCTCTCTCTCTCTCTCTCTCTCTCTCTCTCTCTCTCTCTCTCTCTCTC
>NC_057801.1:34738495-34740894 GCF_018294505.1 Triticum aestivum | reverse complement strand
TTTTTTGTAACAAGGTCCTAATGTGAGCCCCGCAGATGAAAGATAACAAATTTTAACTAAAGTGGCTGAACTTGTCAAAGGACTATGATGGACCCCCTACTCTCTCTCTCCCATAGCACCGAAGCCTACTTATCATCTTCCTTTCTACATCAATAAATTCCTGCCGCGACACGTGGGGCATCATCTAGTCGCATCATGTTCATGGGACAAAGAGGTCACCTTGTGGGATTCACCTCGATATTTCTAGAGGCTTGTTTACGGTTGGGTTTTGTGGTCCAGTTTCTAGTAGAACAGGAAGTGCAACTTATGATCCTCCCTACCACCAATCACAATTAGGAAAGATCTGTACACATAGGAATTATCACAAGTTTTCATTTATTTTCTATCTGAAATTAGCACAAGTTTTGAATATCAAGGCATTGTTCCAATGCATGAAAAAAAATTGATACATAAATGAACTTTTCTCTTGTGGAGAAGAATCACAGAGAACAGAGGAAAACTAAGCAAGGACACACATCAAAGAGAACATACTAGAGCGCAACAACTAGAAACAACGAGTAGTTGGAAACCAAAAGTAGGAAAAGTGTTAGCAACCCAATTAAAATAGGGCAAGACAGGAATTGGCACGTAGAGTCAAACCATGGAAGAAGATTATGACCGCAAGAGAATGTGTCATTCGCACCACCAGATGTAAGATTTTACGAAATTAAGGAGAACAGAGTTGGCAACAAGAGACCAAGGGCCATGGGGAGCCGCAAAAGAGCAGGAAACAAGAGATCAAGTTGTGAATCGCATGAAGAACAGGGGAGCCGCAAAAAGGGGAAGGTAAGAGGTCACAGGTTGGAGTGCCATGGGAAGCCCGATGGACCAGCAATGGGACAGCAAGATCTAACACAAGAACAGGGCGACATGAGCTAAGAACATGGTGTGCGCTAAAGAACAAGGCGGCATGAGGTAAGAACAGGGCGGCATGGGCTGAAGAACTACAGCTGAGTGGCCCCATCGCCACCACCAATGGTGCTGAGGGTGAGGGGGGGGGGTCGAGCTTTGAGGCGGCAGCGTGGAGTCGCTGCCGAAGCCAACTACTGAAATCAAAGGATAACAAATATATATACACACACACACGCACGCACACACACACACACACACACACACACACACACTATTGTACTGAAAATAAAAAGGTGCTCATACCATTGTTTTGATGTGAGCGAGCTCAATCTTGTTTTCCTCTGATTCACACCACCTCTTTAATTGAGGACAGTTCAAAATTCTCAGAGCCTGAAGGTTGGTGAGTTGTTGAACGCCCTCAGGAAAACACCTGATGCCCTGACAAAAAATGATCTCAAGAGTCCTGAGACATGTTAATTCTATCAAGCAATGTGGCAATGATGACATGCCACTAGCTTTCTACGAATCAAGGCGTCGGAGGCACGAATCGGGGCGCCGGAGGAGCGGTGATTCGAAGTGGAGAGCAGCGGAGAGGCGGCAGGGGTGGCGCGGGTATGCAGGAGTATTGGGGATGGTGGTGAAAGAGAAGTTAGAATGAAGCACAAATTTTCTAAGAAGCACATATGTGTGGCCACGATTGCAACAAATAAAATGAAGATTACATACGTTCAGGTTAAGCATCATCACCAGAAAGCATAATAATGTAGACCAAAATACCATGGAATAAAATAAGGGGACTTCAAAAATGATTTCTACTTTCAAACTCTGACAAGCTATTTGTAAGCATGTAACTAAAATGGTGATGTAAAAGATCTTATAGTTTACAGAGGAACTAACATACTATCTAAGTTGGATCATCATTAAGTGTGTATATATCTACGAAGACACTTTTGTACCAAAATAAACCCCACAATGTCTTCAGAAAGACGATTTGTTCTAAAGTGTGCCTATTTCTGGGACATTCATTTGGTATAGTTACTAATATCGTGTCATCAACTAGCGGAATAATGGCCCCTTTTGTTCTGTTTTGTTTGCCAATCAACTGTAACACCGTTGTAAAAAAGTGGCTTATAGAGTCATTTTAACATAGCCTTATCACTAAGCATACTCATGGAAGGCAAGAAAAATAATGAAAATGCCAAGTGCATGATATAGTAAAAAAGCAACAGAGCAGAGGAAGTTCGGTAATGGGGGGGACCAAGATTCAGGAAGAAACTGGTTGGCGATGCCGTGAGACTTCGTTACAAACATTTTTCTTTCAATATCAAGAGATAAAAACAGAAACATTATGTGCAAATATCCCATTTCATAGGAACCAAGTGCCTTCAACTATTCTGTTTCTAGAGACATCTGATCGGTAAATCCCATGGCTTTTAAACTGATTTCATGAATGACAGAATGAGTATAGCACTACAGGAATCAGCTACTTTGCCGTCCGCCACGGCGGA
>NC_057801.1:34737215-34738485 GCF_018294505.1 Triticum aestivum | reverse complement strand
GCACACACACACACACACACACACACACACACACTATTGTACTGAAAATAAAAAGGTGCTCATACCATTGTTTTGATGTGAGCGAGCTCAATCTTGTTTTCCTCTGATTCACACCACCTCTTTAATTGAGGACAGTTCAAAATTCTCAGAGCCTGGAGGTTGGTGAGTTGTTGAACGCCCTCAGGAAAACACCTGATGCCCCGACAAAAAATGATCTCAAGAGTCCTGAGACATGTTAATTCTATCAAGCAATGTGGCAATGATGACATGCCACTAGCTTTCTACGAATCAAGGCATCGGAGGCACGAATCGGGGCGCCGGAGGAGCGGTGATTCGAAGTGGAGAGCAGCGGAGAGGCGGCAGGGGTGGCGCGGGTATGCAGGAGTATTGGGGATGGTGGTGAAAGAGAAGTTAGAATGAAGCACAAATTTTCTAAGAAGCACATATGTGTGGCCACGATTGCAACAAATAAAATGAAGATTACATACGTTCAGGTTAAGCATCATCACCAGAAAGCATAATAATGTAGACCAAAATACCATGGAATAAAATAAGGGGACTTCAAAAATGATTTCTACTTTCAAACTCTGACAAGCTATTTGTAAGCATGTAACTAAAATGGTGATGTAAAAGATCTTATAGTTTACAGAGGAACTAACATACTATCTAAGTTGGATCATCATTAAGTGTGTATATATCTACGAAGACACTTTTGTACCAAAATAAACCCCACAATGTCTTCAGAAAGACGATTTGTTCTAAAGTGTGCCTATTTCTGGGACATTCATTTGGTATAGTTACTAATATCGTGTCATCAACTAGCGGAATAATGGCCCCTTTTGTTCTGTTTTGTTTGCCAATCAACTGTAACACCGTTGTAAAAAAGTGGCTTATAGAGTCATTTTAACATAGCCTTATCACTAAGCATACTCATGGAAGGCAAGAAAAATAATGAAAATGCCAAGTGCATGATATAGTAAAAAAGCAACAGAGCAGAGGAAGTTCGGTAATGGGGGGGACCAAGATTCAGGAAGAAACTGGTTGGCGATGCCGTGAGACTTCGTTACAAACATTTTTCTTTCAATATCAAGAGATAAAAACAGAAACATTATGTGCAAATATCCCATTTCATAGGAACCAAGTGCCTTCAACTATTCTGTTTCTAGAGACATCTGATCGGTAAATCCCATGGCTTTTAAACTGATTTCATGAATGACAGAATGAGTATAGCACTACAGGAATCAGCTACTTTGCCGTCCGCCACGGCGGA
>NC_057801.1:34735025-34736433 GCF_018294505.1 Triticum aestivum | reverse complement strand
AAATGGATCTTTTTGAGCTAACTTGATCATTTAAGAGCTAATTTAGGTGAAATGGATCGTTTTTTAGCTAACTTGGTGAAATGGATCGTTTACGAGCTAAATTAGTTGAAATGGATCGTTTATGAGATAACCTAGGTAAGATGGGTCATTTTGGAATTAACCTAGGTGAAATGGGTCATTTTAAAGCTAACATAGGTAAAATGGATCATTTAGGATCCAATCTAGGTAAAATGGGTCATTTTTGAGCTAACTTGGATGAACTGGATCATTTATAAGCTAACCTAGGTAAAATGGGTCATTTTAGAGCTAACTTAGGTAAAATGGATCGTCTATGAGCTAACTAAGCTAATTATGCAATTTTTGACATAAGTAAGCTAAGTACAGATCGTTTTAGAGCTAACTTAGGTAAAATGGATGGTTTTGGAGGTCAGTAAGCTTATTAAGTCATTTTGGAGGAGAAGATGCTAAGTCTAGGTCATTATGGTAAGCATTGGAGGAAATAAAGCTAAGTCTAGGTCTTTATGCATGTGTTAAGCAAAACACTAGATAAACTTACCAAGATCCAGGAGGTGTAGGAGCGGGGTGGCTCGTGTCGGTAGCTGGAGAAGGATCGTGCGATGCTTGTCTGGAGTTACGCTGCACCAAAGATCATTTCCAATGTCTTGTTAGCATGATGACACTCAAATGTTAAGACTAGCAAGTAATGTCCATTCAAATAAAACTCACCGTGGTCCCAGCGTGATCACCTGCCATGACAAACAGTAAACGAAATTAGTACAACATAAAAAAAGACTGACATGAATAATAATATGTGTATCACTTAAGTGTATCATCATCAAGTACAACATAAAAAAATGTAATACCTGACACTACTAATAATCTCGATCAGTATCATCAATAAATGCATAATCATCATCATCACTATAATCAATGACGGGCTCATAGGGTTCATTGGCATCAACATGTGCAAGGCCAACTTGACGTAATCGGTCAAGCAGTGACAGGTCATCCGCAGCAGTAACCTCTTCTTGTTCCGGCTCTTCTTGTTCCTCCTCTGGGGTGATGTCAGATTCATTGTCGCTGTCTACTTCAATGTTTTGGGGTGAAGTATAGCGGTTCTTGAAACGCTTTTTGGAAAGACGTGCCTCTAGGAAGAATTCTCCTTCATATGTGTCTGGGTTAATGTGAGGTTCATAATCCTCTTCCTTTGGGGGAGAAAGTCTAGCACGTGGCGGCACTTCATAAACGACATCCCAACCTTTCAGATTTGGATTAGTTTGGCAGGACCACGGTAGATAGAATACTTGGGTCGCCTGTTGAGCCATAATATAGACATCAGGAACATCTAAATGAGTGCTTTGGTTGATTTCAACTAGCCCTACATGTTCATGAGTCCTTCTAGTCTCCT
>NC_057801.1:34730777-34733557 GCF_018294505.1 Triticum aestivum | reverse complement strand
CCCCCCAATCTTGCCTCGGTCGGGAGATGCAAAATCAAATGCTGCATTGGATTAAAGAAGCCCAGTGGAAAGATCTTCTCTAACTTGCAGATCAACTCCGGCGCCAACTCTTCCATTTCTTCTAGCACGCCAGGCGATAGTTCTTTCGCACAAAGAACACAAAAAAAATAGCTGAGTTCTGCCAGTACTAGCCATTCATCCTCAGGGATGAAGCCACGCAACATCACCGACATTACCCGCTCAATCCATATGTGCCAATCATGACTCTTGAGACCAAATATCTTCAGTTTATCAAGATTCGCTCCCCTCTTTAGATTCGCTGCATACCCATCGGGGAACATCAACTGCTGTTGCACCCACAAGAGAATTTCTCTCATAGCTGGCCTTCCAAGATTGAACCATGCCTTTGGCTTCGTCTAGTTCTGCTTTCCTTTCGGTTCTTTCATGTTTTGTAACGGCCTATCACATAGCGCCTCTAGATCGACTCTAGCCTTAGTATTATCCTTTGACTTCCCATCTATGCTGAACAATGACCAAAAAGTGCCTCGGCGATATTCTTCTCAGTGTGCATCACATCGATGTTGTGTGGGCAAAGGAGGTCTTTGAAGTAAGGCAGATCCCATAAGCATGTTTTGTGAGTCCACGCGTGCTTAGTATTATACCCCTTGAAGTACCCTGGACGTTGTGGATCTGGCTCGAGAGTGTTTAACTGATCCAGGGTCTGTTGGCCTGTCAATGCAGGTGGTGCAGAGTTTTTGACAACTCTACCCCTGATGAAGTTCTTCTTGTCTACCCCAGGCTTCTTGCAATTCGTCCTTAAGCGGCTGCATGTACACATTCATATTTTTGCCTGGATAGTTGGGTCCTGAAATTATCAACGTCAGGAAAATGTTCTTTCTTTGCATAATCTGTCCGGGGGGGAGATTGAGTGGAAAGACAAATACGGGCCAACAACTGTATTGGGCTGCCGTCATACCAAACACACTGAACCCATCCGTGCTGATGCCGACTCGAGGATGCCTCGGATCTTCCGCTTTGTCAGCATGTAATTCATCAAACATTTTCCACGCAACACCATCCGATGTGTGTACCATCATCAGATTCCCATCTGCATCTAGTTCGGTTCTTTTGCCTGTTTTGTGCCATGTCATCTGTCTGGCCGTCTCTTCGACCATGAAAAGACGTTGAAGTCTTGGTACGATTGGCATATACCGAAGAACACTAACGGAGATTTTGGTCTGTGTCTTCTCACCCATACCGTTGTCTACCACAATATACCTAGAAGACTTGCAAATGGGACAATAGTTCAAGTCCGCATAGTCAAGCCTAAATAAGGCACATCCTTTATCACAGGCATGTATCTTCTCATAGGGCATCTTCAGTGCACGGAGGATTTTGTCCGACTGGTACAGGTTTGCAGGCATTACATGGCCTTTGGGTAGAAAGCGTCCAAATACTATCATAATTGCATCATAGCATTCTCTGCCCAAGTTGAACTGAGCCTTCAAAGCCATTACTTGTGAGATGGCATCCAACTGACAAAGCTCAGCGTGCTCGTGGAGCGGACGTTTCGAAGATTCCAACATTTCATTGAAGGCCTTTGCAGATTCCTCCATCTCCTTGTCCGAATCCCGAGCATCATCATAGCCTTGCACCATGTTTTCTATCCCGGTACCATGCTCGTCGGTGCGACGACGATCCACCTCAGCTTGGTGACGTTGGGCAGACTCACCATGAAATGTCCACACCGTATAATCGGGCGTAAAACCACTCTTCTGCAAGTGTTTGCCCATTTCAGCCTCTGTCTTCTTTTCCCAATTGCCGCACCGGAAACAGGGGCACCAGGTTTTCTTTTGGCCATTTGCAAATGCGGCTTGCACAAACCCCTTAGTTTTTGTGAACCATTCAGCGCTCCATTTGTTCTGACCAGTATGACCGGTATACATCCAAGCAGGGTCACTCATCTTGACTTTCAGAGCTACTGGACACACAACAATTATATATGTAATTCACCATGTATATATTCATCAGTTGATCTACTTTGTCAATTTTATTACGACCATGCAACCTACACTCTAATAGGTAATGATAGGTCCTAATCCCACCCGTGTATGTGTAGATTGGGTTCATTTTCCCATGCTATGCTCCGGATCCGACGCAAAATTTCGGCAGCACCTCCCCGCTGTTCTCGTGATACACGTCTCTGCAATAAACAGAGAGGATGTGTACCCGGAGAACAACAGGGGAGGCACTGATGAAATATATGCGTCGGATCCGGAGCAAAGCATATGGGAAAACGAACCCAATCTACACATACTCGGGCTGTCCATGGATAGCGTTGGACAATTCGAAAGAATCAAGGTTATAAATATGCAAATGCATGCATATTTATAACTATGACGCTTTCGAACGGGAGACACATATTGGTTACGCATACTGATGATTCAAGACACATATATAGCTAGCTATCAAGTTTCATCGGAATAGATCAAATAATTAATGGGGGAGGAGGACTTGTCATTTGTGCTCACCCACGAACGAAGGGGCAGAGCTCGTCAAACGCACGGCGAAGTCGTCGAACACCAAACCTCGCAGCGATGAAACAACTGCATATTTAAAACTACACGATCAACACAATTATATATGATGTTTTTCATAACAAAATCAAAAAATATATGACCTAACTAATAATTCACAAATATATGACCCTGTCGGCCTCTGGAAGGCCAAAGAACACCTTTTCGGGAGGTGTCGGTGGTCGGGGTCAGGGTGTCGGGTCA
>NC_057801.1:34729548-34729807 GCF_018294505.1 Triticum aestivum | reverse complement strand
TTCTTCTTCTTCTTCCTCTTCTTCTTTTTTCTTCTCCTCCTCCTCTTCTTCTTCTTCTCCTGATCTCCTCTTTTTCTCTTTTTCTTCTTTCCTAAAACTAAACTAAACCTAAAACTAAAACTAAAAAAACAGAAAAAGAAAAAAACTAAATCTAAACCTAAAACTAAACTAAAACTAAACCTATAAACCTAAAACTAATCCTAAAACTAAAACTAAATCTAAACTAAACATAAACCTAAAACTAAAAAACAGAAAAAAG
>NC_057801.1:34713697-34729387 GCF_018294505.1 Triticum aestivum | reverse complement strand
AGGTGGGAGAGAAAGAGAGAGAGAGGGGGGTGTGTGGGGCGCGGCCCCGTTAACGTTATGTGGGGCCTCCCTCTTTGCCATCCGCCTTCTTGCAACCTCCCTCTTTAGGTTTTTTTTTGCAGCTCGTCAGTGGGGCCCCTCCCTCTTTGCCGTCCGCTAGCCGATGGCAAAGAATCTTTGCCGTCCGCTAGCAGACGGCAAAGAACTGGCTGATGGCAAACTTGGTCTTTGCCATCAGCCAGTTCTTTGCCGTCCGCTTTTTGGAAGTTGATGGCAAAGAGCTTCTTTGCCGTCCGCTAGCGGACGGCAAAGAACTGGCAGATGGCAAACTAGCTGATTCCAGTAGTGTAGTGAGAAGGTATGAATCATAAACTAGTTGATTAAATAAAAAAATAATTGCTCACTTATAGCTACCAATGAAACTAACCAAAGGTTTTTCTCCAAAGGAAATTGTGCAATGAAACTCTATGAATAATGAGTATACCGCTGAAACTAACCAAGTGAATTATATGAAGTAGGAAATAAGAAATAATTTACATATGGTTCTTTCAACCTGGAAATCCTCTTTGGCATTTCCAGAAAATGACTCACCATCACAATACCTTACCTTCACTTTATTCCAACTGTAAAAATCTGTAGGTTTAAGATGATGCCGTGTGCTGCCTCTTTGATATCATTACACAGAGTGTATCAGAAAAGATTGCTCCAACTTCAGAAAAGATTGCTCAAATCCAACCAGAACATCAAAGTAGTATAGTGTGCTCAATGCCTACTCCAGTCAGAAAAGCTCCGAAAGTTACTTGGAGTAAATCGTTGACAAAAATTTATATGGTGTCTATGGATAAATAAAAAATAAGGATGCATGTAAGATAACCTCTTTAGTAGACTGCTCATTTCATACACCGAACTAAGAACATCTGAACATGTCGTCGTTCATTTATACGCCACACTACAGAACATTGGAGCAAGTGAGCGAATGCATCTCTCTGGTGATCTATTCATGACATAACCGACCCATTTGCTACACGAGGAGTAACTCTAGTTCTCTATATAACCTGAAGATCTTTACAACTATAGAATTTAAACTAAAGCCAACCACATCAGAAAGATTTACTACTAAAACCTATATTGTTAGGAAAACAGAAATTAGAAAGAAAACTAAATTGTACCTCAAATACAATGCAACTATAGTACTACTTCTCCATAACCCTAGATAACTCTATGACTGTAAGAAAGACATTAGCAACACAACCAAAAATCAACAATAGCCAAAATATGTCCTAAAAAATATAGTCAAAATCAGTCGATCGCAAAATTCACCAACTGAAAAATTGAAAACTACTCATTCAACCACTTGATTCATTAATGAAATAGAAAGAAACTTCATACTCTACGGAACAGAAATCGTAAGAAACCTATAACATAACACTATGGGTGAGGGAGTTCTGGATTAGGGTGTGTCCAGATGGCCGGACTATGACCTTTGGCCAGACTCCCGGACTATGAAGATACAAGATTGAAGACTTCGTCCCGTGTCCGGATAGGACTTTCCTTGGCGTGGAAGGCAAGCTTGGCGATACGATATGTAGATCTCCTCCCATTGTAACCGACTCTGTGTAACCCTAACCCTCTCCAGTGTCTATATAAACCGGAGAGGTTTAGTCCATAGGACGAACAATAATCATACCAATGGCTAGCTTCTAGGGTTTAGCCTCTCTGATCTCGTGGTAGATCTACTCTTGTACTACCCATATCATCAATATTAATCAAGCAGGAGTAGGGTTTTACCTCCATCGAGAGGGCCCGAACCTGGGTAAAAACATCGTGTCCCTTGTCTCCTGTTACAATCCGCCTAGACGCACAGTTCGGGACCCCCTACCCGAGATCCGCCGGTTTTGACACCGACATTGGTGCTTTCATTGAGAGTTCCTCTATGTCGTCACCTTCAGGCCCGATGGCTTCTTCGATCATCAACCACGACGCGGTCCAGGGTGAGACTTTTCTCCCTGGACAGATCTTCGTATTTGGCGGCTTTGCATTGCGGGCAAATTCACTTGGACATCTGGAGCAGATCGAAAGCTACGCCCCTGGCCATCAGGTCAGATTTGGAAGTTTAAACTACACGGCTAACATCCGCGGAGACTGATCTTCGACGGATTTGAGCCACCGCCGAGCGCACCGCACTGTCACGGTGGGCATGATCTAGCTCTACCGCCGGACAGTGCCCACAGCGCCGCTCAGGTGTCCGCTCTGACCCTTATCTCGGAGCCGACTGTGCCGATCGAGGACGGGCGGCTGGACGCCGCCTCGGAGGCTGAAATCTCTACGGCGATTGAGCCGAACACCAGTCTTGTCCTTCGCGGAGCTCGAGACTCCAAGGTGCTGGACTCCGTTCCGAACTTCGAATCTTCCGCACCCCTCCCGACCGAACGCAATTGGGCTCCGATCATGGAGTTCACCACCGCGGACATCTTTCAACACTCGCCCTTTGGCGACATCCTGAATTCACTAAAGTCTCTCTCCTTATCAGGAGAGCCCTGGCCGGACTATGGTCAGCAGGGTTGGGATGCGGACGATGAAGAAATTCAAGCCCACCCACCGCCCACTTCATAGCCACTATCGACGATTCAACCGACATGCTCGACTTCGACTCCGAAGACATCGACGGTATGGACGCCGATGAAGGAGACGACCAAGAACCAGCACCTATAGGGCACTGGAAAGCCACCTCATCATACGACATATGAATGGTGGATACCCCAAAAGAAGGGGATGGCGATGGAACAACGGAGGATGACCCCTCCAAGAAACAGCCTAAGCGCCGGCGTTAGCGGCGCCGCTCTAAATCCCGCCAAAGAAAAAACGACGAGTCCGGCACCGGAGACAATAACACCCCGGAGAGTGCCGAAGACAACCCCCTCCAGCAGGATTCAGTGCAGGAGGATGGAGAAGCCAGCCCTCATGAGAGAGCGGCAGACAGAGAGGTCGAGGACGATACTTACATGCCTCCCTCCGAAGACGAAGCAAGCCTCGACGACAACGAATTTGTCGTGCCTGAGGACCCCGTCGAACAAGAGCGTTTCAAACACAGGCTCATGGCCACGGCAAGCAGCCTCAAGAGAAAACAGCAGCAGCTTAGAGCTGACCAAGAATTGCTAGCCGACAGATGGACGGAAGTCCTCGCTGCCGAAGAGTACAAACTCGAACGCCCCTCCAAGAGCTACCCAAAGCGCATGCTACTACCCCAACTAGAGGAGGAAGAAACTAAACCTACATCACCAGCATATGATGCGGCCGATCGGCCACCCCGTGGCCGCGACAGAGAGGCCTTTCGGCCATCAACTCAAGCCGCACCCCGGCGCCGCTTCAAAAGTACTAAGGCATGGGGAAACGCGCCAGACCTGCGCGACATCTTGGAGGACAAGTCAAGGCAAACAAGATTGATCTATGGATCGCGTGGGCGCCCCACGACACGTGACGATAACCGTCACGCCGGATATGGCAAATACGGCCAGGCCGAACACAACAGACAAAGTTCATCCGAGCTACGTCGTGATATAGCCCAGTACAGAGGCGCCGCACACCCACTATGATTCACAGATGAAGTAATGGATCATCAAATCCCCGATGGTTTTAAACCCGTAAACATCGAATCATACGATGGCACAACAGATCCTGCGGTATGGATCGAGGATTATCTCCTTCATATCCACATGGCCCGTGGTGATGATCTACACGCTATCAAATACCTCCCACTCAAGCTTAAAGGACCGGCTCAGCATTGGCTTAACAGCTTGCCAGCAGAGTCAATTGGTTGCTGGGAGGACCTGGAATCTGCATTCCTTGACAATTTCCAGCGCACCTATGTATGACCACCAGACGCCGATGACCTAAGCCACATAATTCAGCAGCCAGAGTAATCGGCCAAACAATTTTGGACATGGTTCCTAACAAAGAAAAATGAAATAGTCGACTGTCCGGACGCAGAGGCCCTCGCAGCCTTCAAGCATATCATCCGAGACGAATGGCTTGCCCGGCACCTAGGACAGCAAAAGCCGAAATCCATGGCAGCCCTCACGACACTCATGACCCACTTTTGCGCGGGAGAAGACAGCTGGCTAGCTCGTAGCAATAACATGACCAAGAGCCCTGGTAATTCGGATACCAAGGACAACAATGGCAGGTCGCGTCGCAACAAGCACAAGCGCCGCATTAACGGCGACAACACTGAGGATACGGCAGTTAATGCTAGATTCAGAGGCTCTAACCCCGATCAACGGAAAAAGCCATTCAAAAGATATACTCCGGGCCCATCCAGTTTAAACTGGATACTCGATCGCTCGTGCCATATACACGGCACCCCCGAACAACCAGCCAATCACACCAACAGGGATTGTTGGGTGTTCAAGCAGGCACGCAAGTTAAGTGCCAAAAACAGAGACAAGGGGCTGCATAGTGATGACGAGGAGGAGCCCCGGCCGCCGAACAACAGAGGACAGAAGGGCTTTCCCCCATATGTGCGGACGGTGAACATGATATACGCAACCCACATCCCCAAAAGGGAACGGAAGCGTGCACTCAGGGACGTATATGCGTTGGAGCCAGTCGCCCCAAAGTTCAACCCATGGTCCTCCTGCCCGATCACTTTTGATCGAAGGGACCACCCCACTAGCATCCGTCACGACGGATTCGCTACATTGGTCCTAAACCCAATCATTGACGGATTTCACCTCACTAGAGTCCTCATGGACGACGCCAGCAGCCTGAACCTGCTTTATCAGGATACAGTGCGGAAAATGGGCATAGATCCCTCAAGGATTAAACCCACAAAGATGACCTTTAAAGGCGTCATACCAGGTGTAGAGGCCAGCTGTACAGGCTCAGTTACACTCGAAGTGGTCTTCGGATCCCCGGATAATTTCCGAAGCGAGGAGTTAATCTTCGACATAGTCCCATTCCGCAGTGGCTATCACGCCCTGCTCGGACGAACCGCATTTGCAAAGTTCAATGCGGTGCCGCACTACGCATATCTCAAGCTCAAGATGCCAGGCCCTCGCGGAGTCATTACGGTCAATGGAAACACCGAACGCTCTCTCCGAACAGAGGAGCACACGGCGGCCCTCGCGGCGGAAGTACAAAGTAGCCTCTCAAGGCAATTCTCCAGTCCGGCTGCTAACCGCCCGGACACCGTCAAGCGCGCCTGGTGTAACCTACAACAAGACCGTCTGGCACATTTTAAGCTAGCATAGCAGTGCGGCCCCAGCCCCAGCCCTTGCGAGATTACGAAACCAGTACCACGCGTACATAATTACGCTCTAGAAATACCATGGGCATAAGGGGGGGCACAACCACGGCATGCCCAGAATGCGGCTTAACCGTACTAGGGGCTCCCGATTTTTGTGATTTTTCTTTTTTTTACTTTCAGGACTCCACTATTCGGAAGAGTTGTCCGGCAGTACAATCGCAGAACACACGATGCAACAGCCAGGGAGACAGCAAGCCACGTCGAACGTCCAGGTGGTCTCTATAACGAGCTAAATACATGTCTTACTTAAAGTCTCGCAGCTTGCCCCTGGATGGGGACATGTCAAATAATCCCATCTCTTGCTTATCACACTATTTGTATCGTTCTTCTCTCATAGCAGCCCTTTCATAAACAATATATAGCTCTTGTCTATTATTGCATTTATTTCTTACATATGTTCAGTTTTGACATTATGCAACCGTACACTTTGGTACGGCCAGTACACCAGCGGCTTAATTACTCTAGAATACGGTGTGAGAAGACCGAATACTCTCATGAGTGCAGCACCCCGAACTTATAGCATTATATGCATCGGCTCCGAATCATGTCTTGGGTCAATAGTTGGGTTTGCCCGGCTCCCATGTTTTGGTACCTTACGTTCTGCTATATCGGCTAAGGTAGCACTGGGAGAAGTACTGCGATTGTGCCCCAGTTGAGCTGGGTTAACACCTCAGTAGAGAAAGCTAAAAGTGACCGTCATGATAGGGTGAGAGCCGGTCGCTGTTCACAAGGTTTTTCGAGTCCTTAAAGACTTATGCCGCTTAGAGCGAGGAGCTGGCTTTGCCCGGCCTAGGCGTAGATAGCGCCCCGAACTCGGTCTTCCGAATACAAGGGGCTTCGCCAAAATTTAAAATTATAGAATTCTATGGCTAAGTGAGAGTGATAAAGCATTATAAGTCCGATTGCCTTGTTCGTTGTGCTAAGCGCCTCCCTCGACGGACCAAAGAATGGGAACAAGAGCGCTCAGATTTATCCCGAACACCTCAGCACTCGTGGCATGGGGGTAGAAGCTGATGACTTGCATCTCTCAGATTTAATAAGCGGCCGCACAGAAGGTAATATTTTAAATTCAAAAAGCGTTGCTTAGCGCATATGAACAAGTTTTCAGCGCACAGGATAAACACGAGCAAGTTTACTCAAAAATTACATCCCTGGTACATTCATTCGCCACAAGGCGGGCACCCTTCAGGACTCCCTCATAATACATCTCGGGCCTGCGATGCTCCTTCCCCTCCGGTGGCCCTTCTCTCACCAGCTTCTCAGCATCCAGCTTGCCCCAGTGCACTTTAGCACGGCAAAAGTCCTACGGGCGCCTTCGACGCATATGGAACGCTTGATGACTCCAAGCCATGGACAGGCACCCACCAGCCGCCTCACCAACCCAAAGTAGCTCTCAGGCAGGACCTCCCCAGGCCACAGCTGGCCTATAAGGCCCTTCATGGGTTCGGCCACCTTATGGAGCTCGACCAGCTGCTTCAGCTGGTCGCTCAAGGGCACCGGGCGTCCGGCCTCAGCATACTGGGACCAGAACACCTTTTCTGTCAAGCTCCCTTCTTCGGATCGGTAGAATGCGGCGGCGGCGGACACACTGCAGGGCAGATCTGCGAATGCTCCTGGAGAGCTCCGGATTCGGGTAAGTAACATGTAATTCACTTTCACATGCTTGCTTTGCATAAAGAATGCCTTACCCGCCGCTATCTTTTTCATCGCCTCAATCTCCTGGAGGGATTTTTGGGCTTCGGTCTTGGCAGACTTGGCGCTTTCAAGTGCCCAGGCAAGCTTGGACTCTCACGTCTTTGACTCAAGCTCTGAACTCTCGTGTTTCTTCATGAGAGCATCGAGCTCTTGCCGCACCTCCGCCACCCGCGCCTCTAGTTTCTCTCGCTCGGTGCGCTCCATGGCCGCATTGTCTTCGGCCTTGGACAGCGCTTTCTTCAGGGTCGCCACCTCGGTTGTGGTCCCTGTAACATTCACGTTGGTCCTGTCATTATTTGCATCCAGGTATTTTTATATATATTTAGATAAGGCACTACCTACCTTCCTTGTCCTCGAGCTGCTTCTTGGCAAGGCCGAGCTCGTTCTCGGACCGCTCGAGGCTCTGCTTTAATGCATCGACCTCCGCAGTTAGTGCGGCAGAGGTCAGCAGCGCAGCCTGCATTCCCATATTGACATATTTATGTTAGACTCCCGCGTATATCTTTTTAGATCCTCAGTCCGACTTTTCTTTCCGAACACCAAAACTGAGCATCAGGGGCTACTGTCTATGCGGTAACATTTTTACATGTTTTAAATACATACCTCAAAGCCTGTTAGAAGGCTGGCACAGGCTTTTGTCAGCCCGCTCTTGGCGGACTGAACCTTCTCGATCACCGCACTCATAACAGTGCGGTGCTCCTCGTCGATGGAGGCGCCGTTAAGCACCTCTAGCAAATTGTCTGGCGCCTCCGGTTGGACGGAGGCCGCCGGCGTCGTAGGCTTGCCCTTCTTGTGAAGGGGCCGCCTGCCGGACTCCGGAACCACTGAAGGTTCCGGTGCGGTGTTCGGCCCAGTGCCGGACTTAGATCCTTCCAGGGTTTTATCCCATTCGGGCCTGGAGTCCGGGAGGTCACCTTGCGTCACCTCCAGGACCACCTCCTCCTGGCTCAGCCCCTTTCGGGACTCCGCCTCGGCTTCGTCCGTAGGGCGGGGGGAGGAAGCCGTCGGGAGTGAAAGACTATTCATATCCGACGAGTCCAGGGAGCCACTCGACGAATCGTCGAGCTGAGCCTTGGGCGTACTGCATGATTATATTCGGCGTCAGAAGGTACTGTGCAATAAAGGAATACCGTGAGTTATTCTGGTATTCAGACACTTACGATTTCGCCAGGGGCTTGGCCCTGGATGGCACTCCTCTCCGCCGTCTTCGGCGTCGGAGGCGTAGTCCGGAAGAAGGGTCTTCCCCTTGTTGGACCCTCTGGCCTCCCCAGTTGGGGCGGCTTTCCTTTTCTTTCCTCCCCCCGTTGGAGGGGGAGAGGCTTCTTCTTCCTCCTCCTCGTATTCAGAGGAGGAGTGCGCTTCGGGGTCGTCGGGCGATGAGTCCGACACCACCAGGCGCCGGGAGCTCCTTCGAGTTCCCGTGGCCTTCTTCTTGGCCTTCTTCTCCGGCACCACGTGAGGTGCCGGAACCAGCAGCTTGGCCAAGCGGGCGTCTGTTGGGTCTTCGGGCAAAGGAGCCAGACAGTCGATCTGTCCGGACTTCTTCTCCTAGTCCTGTTAAAGGAATGGGAGTTTAGATCCCGCATAGAGTCAAACTATGAAAAACAAGTTCCCTGTAATGGGTAAACTAAGCTTACCGCATTGGCTTGGCGCTTCGCGCAGAATCCGCGATCCACGGCAGTGGGAGGGTGAACCTCGGAGCTCTTGAAAAGCACCTTCCAAGCATCTTCGTGCGTTGTGTCGAAGAACCTGGACAGAGTTTGGTGCTGGGCCAGGTCGAATTCCCACAGATTAAAAGCTCGCCGTTGACACGGTAGGATCAGGCGGAAGAGCATGACCTGGACTATGTTGACGAGTTTAACCTTCTTGTCCATCAGGTTCTGGACGCAGGTTTGGAGTCCGATCGCCTCTTCCGGATTGCCCCAAGACAGGCCCGTCTCTTTCCATGACGTGAGCCGTGTGGGGATGCCAGATCGAAACTCGGGGGCCGCTGCCCATTCAGGGTCACGCGGCTCGGTGATGTAGAACTACCCCGATTGCCACCCTTTGATGGTTTCCACAAAGAAGCCCTCGAGCCATGTGACGTTGGCCATCTTGCACACCATGGCGCCTCCGCACTCCGCTTGTCGGTCACCCACAACTTTCGGCTTGACATTGAAGGTCTTCAGCCATAAGCCGAAGTGGGGCTGGATGCAGAGGAAGACCTCATACACGACGATAAACACCGAGATGTTGAGGATGAAGTTCGGGGCCAGTTCGTGGAAATCCAGGCCGTAGTAGAACATGAGCCCCCGGACAAATGGGTGAAGAGGAAAGCCCAGTCCGCGGAGGAAATGGGGGAGAAACACGACCCTCTCATGGGGCCTGGGGGTGGGGATGAGCTGCCCCTCATCTGGGAGCCGGTGCGCGATGTCGTTGGACAAGTATCCGGCTTTCCTCAGCTCCTTGATTTGCCCCTCCGTAACGGAGGAGGCCATCCACTTGCCTCCTGCTCCGGACATGATTGGAGAAGGTTGAGGTGGGAAGTGAGGACTTGGGCGCTAGAGCTCGAGTGCGTAGGAATGGATAAGCGAAGGAGGAGGAAGGCGTAGATGGAAAGGGTGGATTCTTATCCCCTTATATGGGCGGCCGAAACTATGTGCCCCCACCAACCTAGTAAAACTTGCTTATCTCCCAAGCGCCACGGTTAATGGCGCGGTTGGGTTACCCACGCCCGTATTGATGAGAATCCCGGAATAAGTGGACACAATCTCTGCTTTGACAAGATGTGCCAATGAAACCGCCTCGCTAAACACGCTGAGTTGGGACAGTAAAACGATTCGAATAAAGGCTTGGCTGTGGCATGATGTCACGCTACGGGATACGTCAGCAGATTAGATTTGTGCGAATATTATTCTCTCTACGGTGGTATGTGGAAACTATTTTGCAGAGCCGGACACTATCCTTGTGTTCAACGTCTTCTATGAAGTATTCGGAGGAGAAACCCGCCTTGCAATGCCGAAGATAATTTGCACGCCGGACTCGTCGTCATTGAAGCCTGGTTCAGTGGCTACTGAGGGACTCCTGGATTAGGGGGTGTCCGGATGGCCGGACTATGACCTTTGGCCGGACTCCCGGACTATGAAGATACAAGATTGAAGACTTCGTCCCGTGTCCGGATAGGACTTTCCTTGGCGTGGAAGGCAAGCTTGGCGATACGATATGTAGATCTCCTCCCATTGTAACCGACTCTGTGTAACCCTAGCCCTCTCCGGTGTCTATATAAACTGGAGAGGTTTAGTCCGTAGGACGAACAATAATCATACCATAGGCTAGCTTCTTGGGTTTAGCCTCTCTGATCTCGTGGTAGATCTACTCTTGTACTACCCATATCATCAATATTAATTAAGCAGGAGTAGGGTTTTACCTCCATCGAGAGGGTCCGAACCTTGGTAAAAACATCGTGTCCCTTGTCTCCTGTTACCATCCACCTAGACGCACAGTTCGGGACCCCCTACCCGAGATCCGCCGGTTTTGACACCGACAATGGGACTTAAAAATATCATCAGGGTATATGTGCTAGTTTGGTTGAACTATAAGTGCGAATTCCACATAAGTATAACTATTGGTTCTTCATACCTGTATCCAAACTCATTCTATATTGTAACTACAGTTCTTTAGAACTATAACGGCTAGTTCTTAAGAACAATAGGACACAACCACAAATTGAAAAGATAAAAAAATCTAGAAGTGCAAACTCAAGTTGTCATGTTGACTCAAGAAGTGAATACTATTAACCAAAACATTAGAAAGAAAAGATATATAGATTACTAAATTCTATCATGCGGTTTTGTTGATTCTTCTCGCCCAGATTTTGTTTTTTCATTTAAACAAGTCTGTTTATGGTCTCAAACAAGCAGCCTACGCTTGGTTTCTTCGCTTCAAATATTTTATTGTGACACTGGGTTTTGTTGCCTCCAAATGTGATTCTTCGTTGTTCATCGTTCACCATGGCTCTTCCATGGCTTACCTATTACTTTATGTTGCTGACATTATATTCACTGCCAACACAACCACCCTCCTTACATCCATCATTTCATCTCTCAAAGCCGAATTTGCCATGAGTGATCCTGGTTACATCCATCATTTTTTGGGCATCATGTTACATGCTCTCATGACCAACTCTTCTTGTCCCAACAATAGTACACCCTAAAGATCCTTGATTGTGCTTGCATGTTGAATTGCAACACCATCTCCACCCCCGTGGACACCCATGCCAAATTATCTTCTCAGTCTGGCTCACCCATGCATGACAGCTCCTTGTACCTTAGCCTTGCCGGTGCACACCAATACCTCACCCTCACCCGTCTCGACATTGCCTATGCTGTGTAGCAAGTATGTATCTTTATGCATGGTCCTTGTGAGGGCCACTTTCAGTTGATCAAACAAATTTTGAGATATCTCAAGGGCACACCTTACTTTGGACTTCGATTCTTTAAGTCCCCTACTCATGATCTTGTTTCATATTCCGATGCAGATGGGTCGGGTTGTCCGTACACTCGCAAGTCAAATTCTTGTTTTTGTGTGTTTCTTGGTTCCATTGTTTTTTTTGGTCCTCCAAGCGACAACACACCGTCTCCCATTCCAACGCCGAGGCAGAATATCGGGTTGTTGCTAATTGTGTTGCCGAGTCATGTTGGTTGCACCAATTACTACTTGTGTAGCATCGGCCTCACACACGTGCTACCGTGACTTATTGAGATAACATCAGCACCTTGTATTGGCCCAACAACCCAGTGCAACATCAATGAATGAAGCATGTTGAGATTGATTAGCATTTTGTTCGTGACGGTGTGGCTCTTGGTGAAGCTCTTGTCCTACATGTGCCCCACAACTCTCAGTTTTCGATATATTCACCAAAGGACTACCAACATATGTTGTTCTCGACTTCAGAACCAGCTTGAACGTCCTGCATGGCGATGTTCCATCTGAGGGGTGGGGGTGTTGAGTTACACATATTATGTTGTACTATCACGAGTGTTTTCTACTTATCCCAACCTTCTCTCCTAGTTTATAGGATGGCTAGTGCATGAGTACAGGAGGGTGTCACTCCATATATGTAAACTTGTGATCAATGCTAATGAATGTGAGAGATATTTACTCCTTAAGTGATACTCAATGTTTTTTGGGAGGAAAAATTCGGTGTCGATGTATGCCAAAGGTGTTCGCATACTCAAAGGTAATTGTGTGTACTGGATCGGTAGTAGAGGTAGGGATGAGGCATGGTCTTTGACATGAGGATGGGATGCCAACACCTTGCCTTCCCCCGGTGGATGGTGTTGTTCCAGGGTATCCACAACAACAAAGCACAGTCTGCTCGTACTTCCTGACTGAAGAAGTGAATAATTGCAATACTAATGACAAAAGAGTGAAGTAGTTTTCTTCCCTCTTCTTTCTTTGCTTGTTCATTTTTCATTTATCATTTTATGAATATCTTTTAAAATATGTCATAATTCTTTTTTGAAATCGTGAACACTTTTTTAATTTACAAACATTCGTTTAGAAAATTATAAATATTATGTAATTTCACAAACATTTATTTAATCATGTACATTTTTTGAATTCATGAACATCTTTTTCTACAGTGAACATTTCTTTGAAACTCATGAACATTGTTTTGAACCCCACACCCACCCTGGAACGGATCGATCGTGCCTTTTTCAACCTGGCTTGGGCTGAAGCCTTCCCAATTCATCCCTCTCATCCCTCACGTGTTTCACGTCCGACCACATCCCCCTCATCGTCCACGTCACCACAACAATCCCGTGGTCCAACTTTTTTAAATTTCAACCTGGCTGGGCCAATATCCAGCCGTGCCGTGATATAATTCACTCTGTTTGGGCTTCTCCACGGCCCACCATGCTGACCAATTCGCCCGCCACCCTCGCCTCCCTACTCAAACAAACTCGGGCTGGGCTAAAAAAATGGGCATGATTGCGCCTTCCGCTCCCCTCCGTGAATCTCGTTGTAAAATTGCTATCGCTGCCCTCGATCACGTTGAAGAATCCAGTCCTCTCTCCCCACCAGAACTCCTCACCCGCAAGATCATCGTATCTCTCCTCAAATGCACTATCCTAGAAAAAATTTCTTACTGGAAATGGCGTGCCAAAGTTTCCCGTGCTATCCATGGTGGTGAGAACTCTAAGTTCTTTCATATGTCGGCCTCACAACGCCTTAGAAGGAACAAAATCTTCTCTCTCACACGTGACGGCTCGGTTTTCAACTCTCATCAACATAAAGCCGAAATCCTACGGGATTTTTTTCTCTCCCTCATCGGTTCTCCTGCCACGATGACCTGGCCTTTTGACCACAACTCGATTTATCCTGATCCCGTGGCTGGTCTCTACGTCCTCGAGGCACAATTTTCCAAAGAGGAGATCAAGATGGCCTTCTTCCAAATGAACCCCCAAGCAAGCCCTGGCCCTGATGGCTTCGGCCCCTCGTTCTGTAGATCCTTCTGGCCCTCTATCAAGCATGCAATTCTACCCCTCTTCACGCAATTTCACCATGGCATGGAAGATACGGAACGCCTAAAACCGTGCACACATCACTCTCCTGCCAAAGAATGCCTCCCCAACGACACCCGACGCCTTCAGACCAATTTTCCTACAAAACTGCCCAGTCAAAGCTATTGCTGAAGTCCTCACATCGCGACTCAAACCTCTAATTCCTAGTCTAGTTCATGGCAATCAAACTGGGTTTATCACAGACCGGAATATTGCTAAAAACTACGTTTATGCGGCAGACTTCATTAGCTCTTGCCACTAGCAAATGGCCAACCATGATTTTCAAGCTTGACTTTAAGAAGGCCTTTGATTCGGTTTCATGGACCGCCCTGGACAAAATCTTGGTTGTCTGAGGCTTCTCCCAATCTTTTGGCAACTAGATTAAAAATGTCCTCCACACAGGCAAGACTGACATCCTCGTAAATGGCATTCCAGGCCATTGGATACAATGCAAGAATGGATTGCGAAAGGGTGACCCGGCCTCCCCCTACCTTTTCCTAATCGTCGACGATCTGCTGCATTGTATTCCAAAACCCCGACCCCACTCTCCACCACCCCATTTTTCTCACCTGCCCCCTTCCGTTCTCCAATACGCCGACGATATGCTGATCATCGCAGCCACCTCTCCCTCCGTCGTTGCAACACTCAAAACAATCCTACAGAAGATCAACTTCTCCAAAACCACCCTGGCAACCTTGCACACAAATGAAACTTTAGCTGCCACCGCTGCTCTCGCCATGGACTGCACACGCGCCCCTCTGCTGCAAACCTACCTTGGACTCCCCCTCGCCCCAACCAAGCCCCCCTCCAATGCCTTCGCTCCTTTGATAGAACGATCTCGCAAATTACTATCTGGCTGGCGTGCCAAGCTTCTAGACAGAGGTGATTGGCTTATTCTCATCTCCACGGTCCTCGACTCCCTCCTTACCTACATTATGTCTGTCTTTCGTATACCCAAGAAAACCCTTAAAATCATTGACTCTCTGAGACGGTCATTTTTTGGGCCGGAGAAGATGCCTGCTCGGATGCTCAATGCCTGATTGCGTGGAAAAACATTTGTACACCAAAAAAATTGGTGGTTTAGGGCTCAAAACCTGCATGTTCCAAATAATTGCCTTCTAATGAAGTTCGCTGCCAAAGCACTCTCCTCTGCGCAGTCTTCCTGGCTAGATTGGCTAGATTTCCAACACCCCAACGCCTTAGTCTCATCGGCACCCCAAACCTCATTCTTGTGCCGCATAATATCTCCAAAAATCCCAACCCTACAGTCAATTTCCTTTGTGCTAACAAAAAGTGGAACACAGACCTATTTCTGGTTGGATACCTGGCTCACACCAAAACCCTTAGCTACCACCTTCCCGCACCTCTTCTCACACTCAACTCTACAACTGGTGAAAGTGGCCAACATCTTGCATTTCGGTATTGAGGCTAACCTCCGTAATCGTCTCTCTCTTACTGCAGAAACAGAGCTTATCTCGCTTTTGGCTGTTTTGTAGGACTTCGCGCCTTCGACAAAGGAAGATCAACGGTTCCTACTTTAGGGTCATGACTTCTCCATCAAGGCGGCATACGGCACCCTCATGACCAGGCCAGACAGGGATCTCCTTGCCCCCCTCATTTGGGGCTCCAACGTTCCTTGCAAGATAAAGACGTTTGCTTGGCTTCTCTTCAAAGACCGCCTCAACACTAGTGCGAATCTAGCACACAAGCATATAATCTCCTCCGATTTATGCCCACGATGTGCTACGTTACCTAAAGACTCCATTCATCTCTTCATCACATGTCCTCTTGCCAACAGGTTATGGCAACGTGTAGGTTTCCTGCCCTCGACCGATGACCTAAATGAGCTCTGGGACACTCCGCTGCCTCAACAACTCCCCAAGAATGTCTGCCCTTCGTGCTCCTCGCACTACTCTCAAAGATATGGGCAGCACGAAGTGACATGCCCTTTAGGAATATTGATCAAGGCTCTGTAATAACCCTTAGAAACCTTGTCTCGGACTTAGATATTTGGTCACACTGCCTTATTAATACGGGTGACAAGGACGACGTCTTCTCGTGGCGTTCCTACCTCTCTGAACGTTGCACCGTGCTTCTGTAATCTGTACCTGCTGTTTTCAGCCGTTTGAGAAATATATTCAGGTG
>NC_057801.1:34390999-34391691 GCF_018294505.1 Triticum aestivum | reverse complement strand
GAAGAAGAAGAAGAAGAAGAAGAA
Source organism: Triticum aestivum (assembly GCF_018294505.1). NCBI lineage: Eukaryota > Viridiplantae > Streptophyta > Magnoliopsida > Poales > Poaceae > Triticum > Triticum aestivum. The sequence continues at coordinate 34,391,667 of NC_057801.1, read as the reverse complement.
GAAGAAGAAGAAGAAGAAGAAGAGGAGGAGGAGTAGGAGAAGGAGGAAGAAGAAGAGGAAGCGGAGGAAGAAGAAGCAGAAGAAGAAGAAGAGGAGGAGGAGAAGGCAGAAAAGAAATAACTATATAAAAAATTACTCAAAAATAAATAGAAGAAAGTAAATAATGCAGAAAAGAAAAAAATTTATAAAAAACATGTTGGGGCGCTGCCCGGTGGGCCTGCCAGACCTTGGGTGTGCAAATACATACCCAGTAGGGCCAGCAGGCTCATAGGGCAGCGCGCCCTAATTAGGCCCAGAAGCCTGCTATATACAGGAGTTCGAAAGGGCAGCCACGGCTGGGTTTATAAACCAGTGCGGCTGCCCTTCGCTCGGCGAGGTGGGACTAAACGTAGCGCATAGCGGGTCGCAGCGCACGGGCATTAGTACCGGTTGGAGGCTCGAACCGGTACTAATGTGTTGCCCTTTAGTACCGGTTGGAGCCACCAATCGGTACTAAAGGCCCACATTTCCCGCCGCTTGGGCTGGCAAAAATTGGCCTTTAGTACCGGTTGGCGGCTTCAACCGGTACTAAAGGCTCCCCCTTTATATACTCCATGTACGAAAAATCAGTTATCGTCGCCACTTCGTTCCACTTCTCGCGCGAGACATCGATCTAGCAGACGCCGTCG
>NC_057801.1:34388927-34389955 GCF_018294505.1 Triticum aestivum | reverse complement strand
GCTTAGTTGAACTAATTGAATTAATATAACTAGTTTATTTTTAGTAAATGCTTAGTTGAATTAATAGAAGTAGTTGAATTAATTGAATTAGTAAGTGTTTAATGTTTCGCCTAATATGAACATAGGAAATGTCGTCTGACGATGGAAAAAAATTCATTATGTGCGAATACTGTGAAGACCAGCGCGGCCAATGCGACAGAAATTTCTATTGACAGCTTATCTCCATTCAACCAAACATGTCCGGCGCTTGGTAGACAGGACCTACTACTGTCCCGGCGCTGAACTAAACTGCGAGGAGATAAGTCATTATGTTTCATGGCTTGAGGATCTTCATACTGTCAAGACAAATTTTCTTCATGCACTTAGAAATGTTAGTACTCAAAACGTGCGACCAATAGTGATGGTATTGAACTATGGTCACATCTATTTAGGAATGATGGTAAGATATTTACTATTTTTCTTCAGTGCATATTTTGCATACATATTTTTTTTGCTAAACTTTCATTGCTAAGTATATTAATTAAGTACTATACGATGTTCTTCAACAGGGACTCCCGATGACAGTTGTGCCTCAGGGGATCGAGAATAAAGGTCAGATGACAATTGTTAGCTTACGGCCAAGATATCCTGCATTGCACATGAATGCATTCAAGATTTCTAGAAGCGATGAATGCTTAATAGTGAAAGATTGGAGGAAAATTGTTAATGATCACAGAGAAGTACTAGGGGGCAGCAATGAGAAGCGCAGCCCACGATTAGACAGGTTTATCGGCATGCTACAGTATGATCAATCAGGAGAGCTATACATGTTCTATGTTATTTTACCAGAGAGAGAGTAGCTAGCAGGAGTGATTTAGCTAGTTCTTCATGCTGCTCTTAATTAGTACTTGTCCTTTCATGTCCGTGTTCTTCGTTCTGAACTTAAGTGATTTACTTTTGTGGTGTTATATATGAACGCTTATATCATGAAAATCATGTTGAACTCGATGATTGGTTCTACTAGAAATTCTATTTATATATATATATAC
>NC_057801.1:34384827-34388686 GCF_018294505.1 Triticum aestivum | reverse complement strand
ATACCAGCAAACGAAAAAGAATTAAAATGGACACACAAAATTAAATGAAAAAGAAATCATAAAACTAAAAAAACCCCAAACCTTATAGTACCGGTTGGTCTTACCAACCGGTACTAAAGGGCTCCAGGCCCCCGGAGCTGGCTCGTGCCACGTGGTTGCCCTTTAGCACCGGTTCGTGCTGAACCGGTACTAAAGGGGGGGGGGCCTTTAGTGACCACAATTTAGTGTCGGTTATGTAACCGGCACTAAAGGGCCTTATGAACCGGTGCTATTGCCCGGTTCTGCACTAGTGGAATCTCTCACGAAGATGCTACTTCTAACTAATATTTTCTTATAATTGATGGCAGGTGTAGGTTTTTTCAGAGTTAAGCAGTCTGCTCGTTTGTTACTCTGTAATAACTCGGCTGTTACTAATGGCACTGAAGTTGACTGGATTGACATCCACAAGTTCCTACACTTTATTGATCGTCTTGAGGTCCTTGTGGGGCATTTCAATGGTGGAAGGCCACATGGGATATGTGTGCCACTGCTGCACTCGTTGAACAGGTCCAACTGTGTCGAGAAACTTATGGTACGAGTTGTTTTCTGTTATATATGTTGTTCATAAACTATTGCTTATACACAGTTTTACAGCTATGATCTTCTTGAAACAGGAACTGCCCAGTTCTATTGTTCCTATACAGATGCCATGTCCATGGTCGGGTCAGACTTGTGCTTGGTCACAACATGATGTTCATGTCGACCTACTCAATTCCCCTTGGAGGTAAAAAGATACTTATTCATGGGTGGTCTCAAATAATGAAGGCCCGTCCATCTTGGAGAATAGGACAGAAGATTATGTTCATGCTTTTCCATGGCTCTAAAGCGAATATCCTGTTTATTGACCACATTGCGAGATGAAGCCGCTTTCAGAAGGTTGTGGATGCGCAGGGTGGCGGTCCTGGGGCTTGGTGGCCTCACCCTTGGTTAACTATAGGCAAAGTAGCACCGTTCGAGGCGTGCTTTTTACGGTTGAACCTATATAAGTACTCATACTGCTTTCAGCTTTGGTTGTTAAGTGCCCATGCTGGTTTCAGTTAAGGTTGTTAAGTACTCCTGCTGCTTTTACAGTCTGTCGTGTTTCTTCGGTCCTATCTTCCTCCAGCCGCCAAAACTAAACTAGCGCCAGCGGGGCTGCCTGCTTTCGCCTCCCACGGCTGGCTGTGCCTCAACGCACGCATCGCCGCCCCACCATCTCCTAAATCGTTAACGCCGACGTCCTCTGCGCGGTTTGGTGCGCTCGCCGCGGCGTCGCCCTCTTGTGTTGTCAACATGGCAACAAACAACAGGAATCGGCAGAAGTACGTGGATAGGATGACAGTAGGGGCGCACAACATCAGCGTATGGAAAAATAAAACGCTTCCTCCTAGTGTTTTCCTGACATCTGGGACCCACGACATTGTGAGCGTATATAGTCAATAGACAAGAGAACAACACAAGATCGGCAGACACCTAGGACATAGCTGCTTGAGCAGTATTTTTTTGTTATTGTTGAGACGGAGCAGGGTTTGAACTAGGCTGTGGCCCGTCTAGCCCAGGCTTATATTTTATGTTCACCATGTGACCAGCCTAGCTATTTTTTCTTTGTAAAAATGAGCCCAGTTTATTTTTTCTGAAGAATACCCAATCCATGCCTATTTATTTTTCTACGCCCTGATGGGCTGCAACTCTTTCAAGACGCCTGCAAATCTTGAAAGTAATATGAAATGGGTTGTAAATATAAAAACAGATGACAAATTGGCAATTACTTTATAATTTTTTTCACATTTTAAGATTCCTATTTCACTGGGCATTAACCTACTTTAAATATATCTTCAAAGTACTTTAAATCTGGCTCGACATTTCAGTATTAAAAATAGTTTGGAACCCACAAAAATATGCGAAATTGGCCCTGGCCAACCAAAAAAACGACCGCAATAAATTGCATAAGAAGTTGCCATGAGCTATATATAAATTGTTAAAAAAAGAAGGAGTGGTCTGACTTGTGTGCCTGTTTAGTTGACGTGTATGCAAGATTTTTTTTAGTTATTATATACGTCAGAAAACGATTCTAGCAGACATAACCGTTGGATGTCAATCCAACGGCCGTCGTGTTTCTTCAATCTCTGATCTTCTTGCTCCAGCCGCCAAAGCAGCGCGGGCGGGACCGCCTGCTCCCGCCTCCCGTGGCTGGCTGTGCTGCCGCGCAGGCCTCAGCGCCCCCTACTACTCCCACCGCTGGCCAGGGCATCCCTCTACTCACCCATACCCCCTGTTATTCTGCGGCGACGGCAGCCTCACACCGCAGCCGAACCGGTGAACCCTCGTATTCCTCTCCGCGCGGGCTTCCACTGCCGCGTCTTCCCCGGCTCCACGCCGTCCCCTTCCTAGGCCTCGCCGTCGTCCACCGCCCTGGTGCTCTCAGCGCGGCTTGGTTAACGTGGTCAAGGAACGACTTCCATCGGACGTGGGTTGTACGTGGAAAGGCTGGCAGCTGGGTCCACGGCCGCAGCAAGGAAGTGCCTCCTTATTACGCGAAAAATAATGATACCTCCACCTGACAGCAGGGACCCACCGGACGGGCCACTGTATTTCGTGAAAAAAACGTTCCCCCCTTACTGATGGGACCCATCAACTACATCTTCACACGCAAGGAAGTGCGTCCGGGCCCAAAAAAACGATTCGTCCCCCTGACTGCTGGGACCCACCAGCTACATCTTCGTACGCAAGAAAGTGCGTCCGAAAAAAAAACAATTCGCCCCCCTGACTTCTGGGACCCACCAGATACATCTTCGCATGCAAGGAAGTGCCTGACAGTCGGGACCCACCTGGTCGAAGCGTACGTAGCATTGTCATTCTGGTCGCGAACGTGTACGTACATACTGGTGAATGTAGAAGCGCGCACGTGTCGTAGTAGAGGCGCGCACGTGTCGTAGTAGAGGCGCACACGTGTCGTAGTAGAGGCGCGCATGTAGCATGTACACATACGTACAACGGCCAGGGTGCAAAAAAGAAAATACGGCCACGTATGTGTACATACAGGCGGGGTCTCGAACGCCTACTCGCGCATATATACGTACGGCCAGGGTTCGTGTACATGGCTGGGTCGAAACGGAGAAACAACATCGTCGTCGTGTTCATGGGGAGCCAACTGGCTGGGTCGGAACGGAATGTGTCGTCGTGTTCATCGGGAGGGCTTGGACGGAATAGGTGATGGAAACGAGGCCTGGCATACCACAGAACAGAAGAAACGGCCTTGTATTCGACCGGCCATGTTCGAAACAGGATCCTGTTCATCGGGAGGGGTATGGCGTACCGCAAAACGGAGGAAACGGACCTCCGACGATCGAAACGGGGGTCCTGTTGATCAGGAGGGGTGTGGCGTACCGCAAAACGGACGAAATGGACTTGTGTTGGAGCGCTACGGTCGAAACGGGGGTCCTGTTCATCGGGAGATATGTGGTGTACCGCAAAACAGGACTCCACGGGATACTGTTCATCTCCACCGTCGACCTCCTCCAGCCTCCACGGGCTATTGTTCATCCACCGTCAACCTCCTCCAGCCTCCACCTGCGACTGTTCATCCACGGGCTCCTGTTCATCCAGCTTCCACCGCGCGCTACTCCACCGGCTACTGTTCAACCACCCCTCTCCACGGGCTCCTTTTCCACCACCCCTCCACGGGCTATTGTTCATCCACCCCTCCACCATCTACTGTTCATCCAGCCCTCCACGGGGTCCTGTTCATCCAGCCCCAACCGGCTCGATCGATCAGGGTCCTGTTCATCCAGCCCCAACCGGCTCGATCGATCGGGGTCCTGTTCATCCAGAGGCAACGCCA
>NC_057801.1:33409600-33411998 GCF_018294505.1 Triticum aestivum | reverse complement strand
CAAAGAAACTACTTCGGTTTCCTTGCAATGTGCACATCAACAAGTTATGTACGATGATTGTCCGTAGAATAATTCATTAGGACAGACCCACTCACCACATGTCGTAAATCAATGTTAGAAAACTAGAAACATATTAACAGATCCATGGACAATAGAGGAAAAATTATATGCAGCTTCCACAAGGGCAAGATTAGGGAAAATCCACAATATGAAGAAACGGTCGAAATTTGTTACTACAACGAAATGACCTAGTTCTTCCTTTTGACACCAACTTCAGGTCAGAAAAGAATGACCATGCCACCCAGAAAAGAACATATCACAACAGGAATCTAAAATTACATTTGGCAGAAAAAACATCATGCCCAATCAAAAGTTGACTGGTGTCAAACATACATAAAAGAGACATTGTAAAACACCAAGACTTCAGTTATGACAAAGTTAATATGAGCACCAAGAAAAACATCTTGCGTCCAGAAATTTAAATCCACAGAGAAACCAAAAGTCATAGAGCTAACAATGTAACGGCAATGTGGTCAAATAAAAAATATTAAGAGCAAAAACCTCATGTGTTCCCACCTTGGCCTCCACCATGGTCTTTCTTTGCGTTCTTCAATGAGAACTGGGCCTGGAAAAGTGTTTGAAATTATAAGACAATTAAGAAAAAGTTATGTTGTGTCCAAACATGTAAAAGGGTGAATTTTGTTGTGCAAAGTTCAGTACTTTGTGAACTCCCTTCCTTTCCTAAATTGTGAAGTTCTGAACTCTGTTGCCTGGAAGAAGTAACACGCACATAGGCAGTTGGAGTATTTGCTCATTCATTGCCCTGTGCTAAATAGGCATACATCAGTGCAAGCATTCATCCATGTGCGAGTCATACTAAGTTCTTACGGAATTAACAAGTTCCACAAATAAGGATACCTCTGCAGCTTCAGAATTAATTAGTATAGTATGTGTCACCTTAGCAGTTTGGATATCAAATGAGGACAGAAAGAAATCATCAGGCAATCAAAACAAAAGAATGACACCTCTGCACCTTCAGAATTAATTACTATCAATTAAAGAAAGACACTGAGCATCATGCCTACCTTTTGTTCTCGATGATATGACCCTTTTTGACTATATATATGCTAGCTAGCTTTTGCCAGTCTCTAACAGCATCAAGCATTCAGGCAGTCACATGCATATTTCTATATAAGTTGTGGAGCATCAATGTTTCTTTATCTTTTGATAACATATACTTGGAGTTTAATTTTCTCCTGTTACGAAATGAGCAGTGAAAAACTAGCAAAGTACAACAACTAATTATATGAGTAAATCATTATCCAACTTAATAGCTACAAATTACAAGTAAGCAACCCATCATGTTTAATTAAATATAGGTAGACATGTCATCATGCTTAATTAGTCCTACTTAATTTCTTTCTCTCTTATAGCAAGTACAGAGCCTACACTGGAATAGGGGTTCTCTCCTCAAAAAAATGATGCAGACTCCATCAGAAAAGAGGAGCAACTAATTAAGCACGCTCCAATTAAATTTCACTTTACCTTCTTTCCATGAGAAATTAATTGATTAAAGAGGGGCTAGTCCAATTCATCCAAAAACAGTGGAGCTCAAAGAAAGGAAGGGACGAATGATCTAAAATAGAGAAGAGATAGAGCTACCATGTTTGGCTGGATCGAAGAAGGATAACCTTGTGTTTTCCTCCACCTCAGGAGCCTTGTGCTACTTCTCTTCTTATTTGATAAAAAGTCCATTGCCGTCCAGGTTCTTCTAATCTTCCTCGCCAACAGTTCCTTTGCAGCATCCCATTGTCCAGAGTCAAGCTAACTAAATTTCTGTGAATCTCAGAGCTTAGAAAGCATAGCGTGCTGGCGTCTAAATAAAGATACGGAGGAGGAACTTTTACAATCCAATTTATAAGCATCAATCTCCAAGAAGGAAGAAATCATGGGAGAACCAGACCAAGGAGAAAAAAAATACTAGGTTAGACTTTAGAGAGAGAGCAGACCATACGGAGGATGGTAGTCACCGCCGTGTTCTCTCGCTAGAGCCTTCTCTGATAGAGCAGGGCAGGATTTTGCAGTGGCCGGCGCCGCCGCAGGTCGAATCGCCGCCCCCTCCACCCTTCCACCCCTGTGGCCGCCGCCACTATCGCCTCCTAATCGGTGTACGGGGGAGAGGAGGACATGGGCGACAACAATCTCCGCCGAGCATCACGCCGTCAAGCCCCACCGCTCACTGCGCCTTCCTCGCTCAAAGTAAAACCGCTCGCAGGTGAGCACCTAATTAGTGAAGGTATCGAGGAGTGGGCTGGCTCCTCCGTAATCTTACATCGGTATTGATACAATTTTACATCGGTTGAAACCCGACCAAGCTGTACCGTGGCTGGGTCGATTG
>NC_057801.1:33395971-33409109 GCF_018294505.1 Triticum aestivum | reverse complement strand
TCGATTTGATGCCAAAATAAATCCTACCGAGGTTCAAGAAAAAGATAAATCACTAATACATAGAACATGGCATGCTTGATGCATCATACCATTACCCATCAATAATATTGCTGAAAAGGCATTAGAAAAACAGATGCATATATTAGCAATCAAACGCTTGCGTGAGACAAATAGAAAAGTTTAGTATCGCACTCTGTAATATAAAAAGATATATGTTGCCTGATGTCCCCATGAAAGAGCAACTCCACGAAGTCCATGCGGGAGCATGTGGCCTTGACTGAGATAGTGGGCGGTGTGGGGAAGTCATACTTGATGATCGAGATGGACTTCTCAATACTTGTCACCCTTGACAGCAGTAGGCTATGCACCATAGCCTGCACTCACATTAAATGCCTGGCCGAAATGTGACCTCACACGGCCTCTGTGAAAGATGTCTGCACGCGAGGCATGTGTGCTGAGGAGACCCGTGTTCGGCACACCTAGCACCGTCCCAAAACGTCATTGCTGACTTTTTTTGTAGATCTGGTTTAACGAGGGTAGATTTACTTGGCAGTAAACCTACACAAAGATATGCATGCCGTCACGCCATTGGCTCCTTCCGGATGTTGTAGTACTAATTGTGAAGAGGATTTTAGTGTAGTTTCTTATTGTACCGAGAGTTCAAAATTTCAGCGAAATTTTGCATATTTTGGTGGGGTTCGAAATACTTGCAACCCTGAAATTTTGAGCCAAATTCAACTAAATTTAAATTAGCTTAAAAATCATTAAAAAATATTGATTTTTGAAACTCAAAATCCGAAATAAGTTCCGAATTTCCAAAATTTTGCATATTCCGGTGACGTCCAAAAAATTTCCATGACCGAAATTAGAAACCTTACCAACGTGGCTTTTTGGGCAGGTTCATCTGTTGTAGTTACGCTCGGGATTCCCCGGTTTTAAATACACCGACATGCGTCGTGCACAAAATCAAGAGAGGCAACGAAAAAAGAAAGTTTTTTCATGCTCCATTAGCTAGCGTAGTCTTCTACTATCAATAAAACCAAAAAAATAAATCAAATGTCAGTGAGTCAGATCTAAAAGTCGGGAGTTGTCCAAATGCATGTCATGCCCATCAGTCAACACCAATGGGTTACCACTCTCGGTCCCCATTCCATTTGTAAATAGAGGTTTACACTTATAGTGTTTGATGACTTGTTTTTGTTTTAATATCAAAAGATTATTTTGTTAGAAAACATTTTTTTTAAATTTTTTTTTTGCTCAGAAAGCTCATTCATCTAGAAAAGAATTATGGCTAGTGTAGTAGAAGTTACTAGCTTTTTATTTGTCAGACTACAGCCCTCAAAGATGGCTTAACACTTTATTATTAGCAATTTAAGCAATGTACAGAGATAAGTTTACCCCTTTGGAAGGAGATGGATTTGATTCATTCCTTAGGAAGACTTTGAGAGAAGATTCATCAGGAGTTGTTGCATGGTTATACTCTCTATGCTGCATCAACATTGTCTAGGTATCTTGCTTGGCAGATTTGTTTAACAGAAGGCCTCCTTTCTTCCTCACTATTCTCCAGTAAACCCGCATTAAGCATCGCTTTGGTAGTATGGATAACATTTCTTGACATGAGACTCAGCTCTACTCCTGACTTGAAATGAAATGCTTGCAAGTTGGAATGACATAACAAAGGAAGAAGATGCATTTCACAACATGATTAACACGAAGCATAATATCCTCCAATTTGAATACAGTACCCAACAATGACATTAAAGATGAACTGCATCTACTAATTAACATCACCCAAATAGTTTCAGATGCAACTCCAAAATAAGCACGAACTGCCTTGAATGCACCGTTTGTTTCCCATCAGCAGCAGTGGACCTAATCACACCAATGCGTCGGACCAAGGGGAGAGCTTATCGATGCGGATGTACAGGGGAACTTCCATGGATGCCCCGTCTCCTGCTGCTGGCACCTGGTACATTGGCGGCACTGTCAGGAATGTGGGCTCGCCCGCAGCGACCACGGCGCCGGGCGATGAGCTGCTCCTCATGTGCATGTCCACGAGCACCATGTCCTCCTTGCCACAGTTCGCCACTACTGCCAGGGGTGTCTCCAGGTTGACCCACATCTTGCACGTGAACCGCGGCCGCGTCACCGCTCTCGCCCTGGCGCACACCACAGATACGGCGGTGACGCCGGCGCCGAGCGCGCCCACGGTCATGAGGAACACACAGTTGTCGTCGCCGAGGAGCACCAGCCGCATGGTCGACACCGATAGCTGAAGCTTGCTGACCTTGCCGTATTGCACGGCGCGCACCGGCACCAAGTGGACAGTGCGGAGATGACCGGCGAGCGCCTGCGGCGCGCCGACGTAGCCGCAGCCGGGCTCAGTGCACCGACATGGCGCGTACAGGCACACTTTCTGGTGCTTGGTGACCTCGTGGTAGGTCACGTACCACTGGCAGCCGACGTTGGGGCACCCGATCCTGGTGGAGGACACCAAGGTGTCCAGTGTAGGGCAGGGGTCGAAGAAGCCACCGCCGTCCACACATGCCTTGCACTGCCTGAAGGGCAGCAGGGCCACACAGCCGCTGCAGGCCGGGTGCCCCGCTTTGCACTGCAGATAGGCATGAAAATCGGAGATGGGCCGTAAATTAGCACGAAAGAATCGATCTATCACCGGCACCAATCGAGGAAGATAGAAGGAAATAGATAGAGGAACCTGGAAGATCGGGGGCTTGAAGGGGAGGGTGCAGAGGGGGCAATGGAGCACTTGCTTGTCGATCCTCACGGCGAGTTCCACTCGCTGGATGTACGCCACCCCAAGGATGGCGCCTCCATCTCCTCCACCGGCCGCCTCTTGCTTCATGTGGCCGTCGGGCAGATCCAGCCGTGCCTTCTTGGAGCTCTCGTCGGCCTTGTCAGGCGAAGCCCTGCTCCTCCTCTCGGCGGCTGCGGCAGCGCCTTGCATCTTGGCTGGCCTTTGGGGAAAGAAAACTCCTGTGTGTGGGTCTCACGCCAAACTTTTTCAGGAGGTGGGTGAGGAGTAGAGCAGAGATCTGAGAAGAAAAGTTGGCTAGGCAGCCACGCTACACTATAAATGCTTCCTCATTGTGGTTTCCATTCCCAAACTAATATGGTATAGATATAAGACGTGCTCTTAATCAATTTCATTATTGCTAATTTATTCATACATTAATGTTGTCTTTCTTTTAAGTACCTACAAGTGTGCGATAAAAAGGTTGACCATTGGAGATCCATGTTATTTTTAGAAAAATCGAGGAACATAAATGTAAGCACATTGTTTTTTTCGTAGCTTCCTGCATAATTGATACACGGCGGAGTACTTTTGACTCCATTGCCAGATTATAACACCACCAAACACGTAGGAGTCCATAAAAAGAAAATGATACATGTGTAAGCACAAGGGACATGTGTGACCAAATAGTACAAAGGAGCACACAAACGCCACACAACTTTTCACCTAGATCACGATACATTCCGCCTTTCTCACTGTTATCGATAGACACATACGACACCGCTGATGTGCTGGCTGCCACTAGCAAATAACAACAACATGACCACAAGCCTCCAAAAGATCCATGGAATAGGTAGTAGATTTCGGAGGCCCTCGATGCCAAAAATCTTGATTAGCTGCTTGCATGAAGTACGAGAAATAACCCTTTGATGCGGCAGATGCCATCAAGAAGCAATAAGCAGATGCCCTATACGAGATCCTCGTGGTAAGTTTCTCCCACATACTAGCCAAATCATGCACGCAATGTTTGTTTAATTACTAACTCATATGACTGACTCGTGAAAACAAAATGTGCAGTCCGTGTGCGAGAAAACCGACCAGACCCCTTCGCCAATGCACCAGATTGCTATAGCGGACACGGTGAGTTTCATTTGAATGGTCATTAGTAGTACTATTCACATCTCAGTTGCATCATGCTAACTAAACATTGCAAATGATCTTTCGTGCAACATGCCTCCCACAAAGGATCGATCGATCCTTCTCCGTCTCACGGTGGCGAAACCCTGACCGGCCCTTCACCTCCCGGATCATGGTAAGTTTTCCCAAGTGTTTTGGTTAACAAATGCTTTCTTAGCTAGAAAATGGCATAACAACCTAGGATAGCTCAATAATGGCCTATAGCTAGCTTAGCTAGTTCATTTATGACATAATTAGCTCACTTAGGTAAAAAATGGCATAACAACCTAGGATAGCTCAATAATGGCCTATAGCTAGCTTAGCTAGTTCATTTATGACATAATTAGCTCACTTAGGTACAAAATGGCATAACAACCTAGGACAGCTCAATAATGATCTATAATTAGCTTAGCTACTTCATTTATGACATAATTAGCTCACTTAGGTACAAAATGACATAACAACCTACACTACAAGAAATATGTCAACTTGCGGCCATCACTATTGGTCACTGAAAGATCATTGTTTTCATTTGCGACCTTTTTGTGACCAAAAATAGAAGGTCAAAAGCTGGCAGTCGTAAACTGAATTTAACGACCTTCTCTGTGAGAAGGTTGTCGGTGTCAAAACCGGCGGATCTCGGGTAGGGGGTCCCAAACTGTGCGTCTAGGCGGATGGTAACAGAAGACGAGGGACACGATGTTTTTACCCAGGTTTGGGCCCTCTTGATGGAGGTAAAACCCTACGTCCTGCTTGATTAATATTGATGATGTGGGTTACAAGAGTAGATCTACCATGAGATCAAGGAGGTTAAACCCTAGAAGCAAGCCTATGGTATGATTGTTGTTCGTCCTATGGACTAAAGCCATCCAGTTTATATAGACACCGGAGAGGGCTAGGGTTACACAGAGTCGGTTACAATGGTAGGAGATCTACATATCCATATTGCCAAGCTTGCCTTCCACGCCAAGGAAAGTCCCATCCGGACACAGGACGAAGTCTTCAATCTTGTATCTTCATAGTCTTGGAGTCCGGCCGATGATGGTAGTTCGGCTATCCGGACACCCCCTAGTCCGGGACTCCCTCAGTAGCCCCTGAACCAGGCTTCAATGACGACGAGTCCGGCGCGCATATTGTCTTCGGCATTGCAAGACGGGTTCCTCCTCCGAATAATTTATAGAAGATTGTGAACACCAGGATAGTGTCTGGCTCTGCAAAAATAAATTCCACATACAACCATAGAGAGAATAATATTACACAAGTTCAATCTGCTGACGTATTTTGTGGCGTAACGTCACACCACTACCAAGCCTTCAAATTGTTTTTATTGTTCCATCTCAGCGCGTTTAGCGAGGCGGTTTCCTTGGCACGTCTTGTTGAAGCAGAGATCGTGTTCCCCTTATTCCGGGATTCCCATCAATACGGACGTGGTAACCCAACCGCGCCATTGATTGTGACGCTTGGGAGATAAGCGAGTTTTACCAGGCCGGTGGGGACGGGTGTTTCTGTCCGCCCATATAAGGGGATAAAGATCCAACCTTTTTACCTACGCCTTCTTCCTCCTTGGCTTATCCATCTCTGCGAACTCGAGCTCTAGCGCCCAAGCCCGCACATCTCACCTCAACCTTGTCCAAATATGTCCGGAGCAGGAGGCAAGTGGATGGCCTCCTCCGTCATGGAGGGGCATATCCAGAAGCTGCGCAGCGCTGGATACTTGTCCAGCGACATCGCGCACCGGCTCCCCGACGAGGGAGAGCTCATGCCCACCCCTAGGCCCCATGAGAGGGCAGTATTCCTTCCCCATTTCCTCCGCGGACTGGGCTTCCCACTTCATCCCTTTGTCCGGGGGCTCATGTTCTACTACGGCCTAGATTTCCATGATCTGGCCCCGAATTTTATCCTCAACATCTCGGCGTTTATCGTCGTGTGCGAGGCCTTCCTCTGCATACAACCCCACTTCGGCTTGTGGCTCAAGACCTTCAGTGTCAAGCCGAAGGTTGTGAAGGGCAGCCAAGCGGAGTGCGGAGGCGCCATGGTGGGCAGGATGTCCCACGTTACGTGGCTGGAGGGCACCTTTATGGAAACCATCAAGGGGTGGAAATCGGGGGGTTCTACATCACCGAGCCGCGTGATCCCGAATGGGCAGCGGCCCCCGAATTCAGATCCGGCATCCCCACACGGCTCACCTCCTGGAAAGAGAGCAGCCGGATTTGGGGCGATTCAGAGGAGCTGACCGGACTCCAAGCCCGCGTCCAAAAGCTGGTGGACAAGAAGCTCAAGCTTGTCAACGTAGTCCAGGTCATGCTCATCCGCCAGATTCTCCCGTGCCAACGACGGGGCTTCAATATGTGGGTCGCCGTGGTGGTCTAGCTGCTTCCAGAGCAGGTTGGCAAAGCCTGCACGACCAACCACCAACATGGACCGAGGAGCATTGGGGTGTGCCTGCATGAGGAAGGAAAGCAGCATCAGAGAGTTGAAGGGAAGAAATCAAAGATGAGGGTACCTTGAGGAGCAAAGTAGAGCAGAAGTACTATTGCCGAGGTTGCTCTGCCTCTTTCCATTGTTCCCTTTTGTGCCGTTAGATTGTTGCTCGTCACCTGTTCATACATATGCCTGTGGGCCTGCGTGTTTCTTTGTAGTCCATATCATGTGATTCACAACCTGCTCTAAAATTTTGTTTGTGTTGGACAAGTCGGCTACTAATTCCAGTTTGTGCGCGGTTGCGTGTGTGAAGTGGCTGTTGTGCAGTTGAGGTGCGCATCGATTTCCTTTTCATCAAGTACTAGCTTCAGTTTAGTTTCATTTTCGCATTACTTCTTTTCCGTATGGGTTGGAGTGGGAGCTATGATATTCTCTTTTGAGTTATGACTATCTGAATGGGTACTAAGCAAACAATTATATTTTTAGGAACAAAACAGAAAAAGGAAAGGAGTCAGTACAGACCTGACCAACAGGAAAGCACATGTGGTGAGATGCACTGATTCCTTTTTTTTTCCTGAAGTACTTGTTGAACAATTTACACTTATATATCTGGGTGTAAGAATGTGCATGTACGTGTTATTCACTTATTTGGTTTATGTCAAGCTATGTGTCAGCCTTCTCCTTACTTCTGCTTCTTCTAGAAGCATAATTTTTGCTTGCACATTATATAATTACCAAATGCATAATTTTTGCTTGCAGGCTAAATTCTGTTATATGGTATGTGATATGCAAAATCAAGACACTGTATATTGATAGTGACCCACATGTTACTTAAATCTATTTGAAGTAACATTTCCATTATTATCTCCCATTCCCACTAAAGTGGTTTCAAAGGAAATAGAGCGAATTGACCAACTTTTTCTATACATACGTTGATAGCTCATCCAGCATGATTGAGTAAGTTTTTTCATAGTTTTGTCAAACACTTGTTTGCAATTATTTTTGATGTATACTCATGGTAGCCGTCCTTCCATTTAGAATTTCTACATATACTCTCCAATTAGGGATATGAATCGTTCGATACTTATGGTAAAAGCAAGAGTTGTTTTATATGAATCACTGTAAATAGTAATTGAATAGTTTTCAATGCTTATGTAATCCCACTCATGAAAATGTATATTGTAATTGACACATGCCATTTCGATGCAGCTGAATGTTAGCTTCAAACAACTCCATGATGCGAGCAGGTTTGTCCCCTGTCGAAATACATCATTTCGTTTACTGATTTTAGGTCTGCTATGGGTGTTGGAGGAGATATATTTTGGTCCATCAGAGTCTACTTGGAAGCTGACAATACAAGCTATGCGTCTGTTCAGGCACGGGTCCTATTTGATAATAAAGCAGGAACCATGGTGGTTGGATACAATGCAATACTTTGATGGCTGGCCGAATCAATCCATCCCATGAGTGCAGAGTATATTTCTATAATTTCCTACAAAATATATGGGTAGGCATTCTCACTTCACTAGCTTGTTTATTAAGAGGTACGAGTGGGTGGCCAGCTGCATACTCTAGATGGCAATGTCAAGACCTATCTTATTTAGATTTATGGTGGTTTTTTGATTTCATTTATTTTTTATGGATGGATATTAAGAAATTTTTGTATCATCATTCTGTGGCTGGATGAACAAGGAGCTGGAAAAAGTATTTGCAAAAATAGTGGTTGCTTATTACAGGGTAAACCCAATAAATTTGTATGTTGCATTTAGATGACCTTATCTTTGTTTCTGGATTGATTAGTTAAGCCACTAACATATCCTTATGCTATATACTCCCTCTGGGAGTATCTAAATAAACTAGCATTTCTAACTCAAGCTATGGAGCGACATTGGGGACCAAACAAGGTGGCATAATGTGCTAAGAAAAGATAGCGGCGCACAAAAACACCTCAAGAGGCATACGAAGGTGCGCCCCAACCACTAGTATGGTTTATACCGAGGCTCCTCCCTTATCAAATAGAAGAGATTCAATCAGCTTCCCCTGTCCCACACATCCATCACACAACACTACACAGGCCAAAGCTGCATGCCTCCAGAGGGCATGAACAGTGGTGGCATATGGATACATATGTCTCGTGAGAAAAAGTAATTTCAGGCAGCTACATTGATTTTTCTCCCCAACACAAGCTATCATTAGTGTGCCTCATCAAGGAATAGAAAGTAGAGACTAGTACACATGAATATCTACTCTCCACTTCAATTTTGTCAGCTTTTTACACTGGACCACACTTTTTCTCTTCAAGCACCAGCCTCCCGCAGAGGATCCCGCTTCCCTATCGGAACCTATTTCTCCTGACATCCAATTCTGCATGGCATGTGGGGCATCACCCTAGGGGTATGCATTGGCCATCTCCCGAGGCGATGGATCACATGCCGCAATAGTAGAGGACAACGTCAGTACAGGAGTCCACAGGCATCAGCAAGAACCCGGCAAAGTAAGTAAGTAGTACTCCTTCCCGAACTAGCAAACAAAGCAAAACATATGGTAGTGCTACTGCAGTAGACTATACAGACATGACCTGCAAAGTATTTTCTACTCAACTCTCCTTTTGAAACTTGCCTGCAAAGAAATAAATGCAATGTTGTGAACTGCTCGTGCTTGTCTCGTTGCCATGACGAAATCATGGTCTGTCCGGTGATACATGCTACTCTACTTGTTGGTGTCTTTCCCGCCCCTAGAGAAAAATCCCCAAGCCAAAGGATGTTCAATGGATTTACTCTTTAAGTAACTTTAGATGATACCAAGAGAATATTGAGTAACACACAAGAATATGCATACAACCATTTGATACATACATCATGGATTGGTGAGGATCCAAAATAAATCCCATTCATAACAAGATTCAAAGACAGGCGAAATGACATTAGGCATCCAAATAAAAAACATGGTTCAAATACTTGTAAACTGTGGCCCACTCTTACAATTTGTCATGATCCATAACACTCCATATGAAGAATCATCCTCATCAATATGGAAGTTTTCTTTTACCTATACAAGAATGAGAAGAGAAACTTAGAATCAATAAAACAAACAACCAGAGCTAATTTGGAACAACCTTAACTAAAAAGCAAGTATATTTAAGTTTGTGATTACGTATTTCGAAATAATAATGTGGCATGGATTGAAGTAGTATATCGTAAATACTAAGTGATGCAATATTTTACAGTAAAACTAATTGAAGCGTATCTCAGGTGTAAAGCACGACGTATCCTAAAGCATCAAGCCGCTCCATTGAACACTAAATCCGCAGACATCATCTCCAACAGATAAAGTGGAAAAAGGAGTCACCTCCTATTATTGAGTCTCACAAAAAAATAATGAATGTATCACCTTTCCCACATTAGACATGATCGCTATCTCTGGCCATCAACGTTAACTAGATGTGAACTGCTTTCAAGATATTTCTCCTACTGCATGGATGCAAACTAATACATAATTTAGTTCTGGAACCAATGGAGCATCAAAATATTGTACTAATAGGGAACAATTATTTAAGATTCAAAGCAGCGACCTCAGCTTCTTGTGCCGGTTCTTCTTGGAAAAGCAAGAAAACAAATATATCTACTCATATATGTTGCTACATTCTGGTAGGAATAAATAAGCGATACAAAAGCACCTAACAAAGATACAAGGTCTAAGAATAATTTGACATGCCTCCCTTAAATGGGCAAGATCCAGTGGGCAAGAAATATGCTCCGACAAATGAAAAAAATAAGACCAATTAGTAGAATTAACATCAATGTCTCCATTTTTTAATAGTGAAAATTGAAGCACATATATGCATTGTACATAAGTAATATATTTGTCCACCTCAGGGAATCATTTCATGAATCAGTTAATAGGAAAAGAAAAATAGAAGGGAACATATTTAAAGAAATCTAGGTGCCATCATAAAATACGAATCCTGACACAAAAGGCATGTCCCGGTGACTCCAAAAAGCTGGGAACACGAAGGCATCTAAAATAGATACCGCCACGCACACATGTGTCCATAAGAACTACCAACCTGGCATCATTTGCCAAAAAAATGAGTTAATTCGTGTAACAAACTACATGAGGCAGTCTGAACTATTTCCGTTGCACAATGCTTCGGGATAGACTGTTGATTCCTTTCAAACTGCCTTAGCCAGATAGAACTGCAGAAGCTATGCATTTCTGGTCCCAATGGTGAATAGTTCATATCTGAAACGACAACTGTATTCTGTAAGAAGCATCCAAAATAGAATATGTCAAAAAAATGACAAGGAGAAAGGCAAAGCATTAGTTAGAAGTTCCGGCTATGTGGCATTGCTTTGTTGTGCATCTGCCCAAAGAAACTACTTCGGTTTCCTTGCAATGTGCACATCAACAAGTTATGTACGATGATTGTCCGTAGAATAATTCATTAGGACAGACCCACTCACCACATGTCGTAAATCAATGTTAGAAAACTAGAAACATATTAACAGATCCATGGACAATAGAGGAAAAATTATATGCAGCTTCCACAAGGGCAAGATTAGGGAAAATCCACAATATGAAGAAACGGTCGAAATTTGTTACTACAACGAAATGACCTAGTTCTTCCTTTTGACACCAACTTCAGGTCAGAAAAGAATGACCATGCCACCCAGAAAAGAACATATCACAACAGGAATCTAAAATTACATTTGGCAGAAAAAACATCATGCCCAATCAAAAGTTGACTGGTGTCAAACATACATAAAAGAGACATTGTAAAACACCAAGACTTCAGTTATGACAAAGTTAATATGAGCACCAAGAAAAACATCTTGCGTCCAGAAATTTAAATCCACAGAGAAACCAAAAGTCATAGAGCTAACAATGTAACGGCAATGTGGTCAAATAAAAAATATTAAGAGCAAAAACCTCATGTGTTCCCACCTTGGCCTCCACCATGGTCTTTCTTTGTGTTCTTCAATGAGAACTGGGCCTGGAAAAGTGTTTGAAATTATAAGTCAATTAAGAAAAAGTTATGTTGTGTCCAAACATGTAAAAGGGTGAATTTTGTTGTGCACAGTTCAGTACTTTGTGAACTCCCTTCCTTTCCTAAATTGTGAAGTTCTGAACTCTGTTGCCTGGAAGAAGTAACATGTACATAGGCAGTTGGAGTATTTGCTCATTCATTGCCCTGTGCTAAATAGGCATACATCAGTGCAAGCATTCATCCATGTGCTAGTCATACTAAGTTCTTACGAAATTAACAAGTTCCACAAATAAGGATACCTCTGCAGCTTCAGAATTAATTAGTATAGTATGTGTCACCTTAGCAGTTTGGATATCAAATGAGGACAGAAAGAAATCATCAGGCAATCAAAACGAAAGAATGACACCTCTGCACCTTCAGAATTAATTACTATCAATTAAAGAAAGACACTGAGCATCATGCCTACCTTTTGTTCTCGATGATATAACCCTTTTTGACTATATATATGCTAGCTAGCTTTTGCCAGTCTCTAACAGCATCAAGCATTCAGGCAGTCACATGCATATTTCTATATAAGTTGTGGAGCATTAATGTTTCTTTATCTTTTGATAACGTATACTTTGAGTTTAATTTTCTCCTGTTACGAAATGAGCAGTGAAAAACTAGCAAAGTACAACAACTAATTATATGAGTAAATCATCATCCAACTTAATAGCTACAAATTACAAGTAAGCAACCCATCATGTTTAATTAAATATAGGTAGACATGTCATCATGCTTAATTAGTCCTACTTAATTTCTTTCTGTCTTATAGCAAGTACAGAGCCTACACTGGAATAGGGGTTCTCTCCTCAAAAAAATGATGCAGCCTCCATCAGAAAAGAGGAGCAACTAATTAAGCACGCTCCAATTAAATTTCACTTTACCTTCTTTCCATGAGAAATTAATTGATTAAAGAGGGGCTAGTCCAATTCATCCAAAAACAGTGGAGCTCAAAGAAAGGAAGGGACGAATGATCTAAAATAGAGAAGAGATAGAGCTACCATGTTTGGCTGGATCGAAGAAGGATAACCTTGTGTTTTCCTCCACCTCAGGAGCCTTGTGCTACTTCTCTTCTTATTTGATAAAAAGCCCATTGCCGTCCAGGTTCTTCTAATCTTCCTCGCCAATAGTTCCTTTGCAGCATCCCATTGTCCAGAGTCAAGCTAACTAAATTTCTGTGAATCTCAGAGCTTAGAAAGCATAGCGTGCTGGCGTCTAAATAAAGAGACGGAGGAGGAACTTTTACAATCCAATTTGTAAGCATCAATCTCCAAGAAGGAAGAAATCATGGGAGAACCAGACCACGGAGAAAAAATACTAGGTTAGACTTTAGAGAGAGAGCAGACCATACGGAGGATGGTAGTCACCGCCGTGTTCTCTCGCTAGAGCCTTCTCTGACAGAGCAGGGCAGGATTTTGCAGTGGCCGGCACCGCCGCAGCTCGAATCGCCGTCCCCTCCGCCCTTCCACCCCGGTGGCCACCGACACTGTCGCCTCCTAATCGGTGTACGGGGGAGAGGAGGACATGGGCGACAACAATCTCCGCCGAGCATCACGCCGTCGAGCCCCAACGGTCACCGCGCCTTCCTCGTTCAAAGTAAAACTGCTCGCAGGTGAGCACCTAATTAGTGAAGGTATCGAGGAGTGGGCTGGCTCCTCCGTAATCTTACATCGGTATTGATACAATTTTACATCGGTTGAAACCCGACCAAGCTGTACCGTGGCTGGGTCGATCGACCGGGGTGAAGAATAAGTAATTCG